>NC_050446.1:128104679-128164679 GCF_903995425.1 Onychomys torridus
CAATCTCAAACACCATGTTAATTAACTACTCTAGAATTGGACTTAATTATATTTTTGTAAAATTATTTGTATTACTGGCTGGTGGGATGGCTCAGTGGGAAAGGCACTTGCTGCCCAGTCTGATTACCTGAGCTTGATTCCTGGCACACCACACCACATACACACACACACACACACACACACACACACACACACACACACACACAACTAGTTTTCTAAAAATGTTTGCATCCATACCACAAATGACTCAAACCACCTGTCTTAGTTAGGGTTTCTATTACTGTGAAGAGAAACCATGATCACGACAACTCTTATAAAGGAAAACATTTAATTGGTTTGGCTTACAATTTCAGCAGTTTAGTCCATTATCGGCATGCTGGAGTGGCATGCTGGCATGCAGGCAGACATGTTGCTGGAGAAGGAGCTGAGACTTCTACATCTTGATCTTTGGTAATTGGAAGTGAACTGTGTTACACATTGGGTGTAGCTTGAGCATATTAAACCTCAAAGCCCACCCCCACAATGACACACTTTCTCAAACAAGGCCACAGCTACTCCAACAAGGCCACACCTCCTAATAGTGCAATTCTCTATGGCCAAGCATTCAAATACATGAGTCTGTGGGGGGCCATATCTATTCAAACTACCACACCACTATTTCAATAGTAGTCGTGGCTAAGCAGTAAAGAAAAAAAAAGTAAATAAAATTTTCCAAAATGCCAGTGTTGGTGTCTGGAAAGAGAGATATAGATGTTTGGAGTCATTCTTAAAAGGCCCCCATGCTCCTGTGAGCAATTTGCTAGAGGAACACATACCCATACGTGCCAGGCAGAGACTGAAAGGACCAAGTTCCACCGAGCCTTGAGCGATATGGAGGTATGGGGACCATGGCCAGTAGTTGAAGAGCTCTGGCTGAAGTCACCACACAGGAGTGCATTGTCTAAACTGCAACGTTATCCAGGTCTTAAGGACTCAAGAATCTACATTTCAAGATCATTTAGGGCAGTATAAGTTAAGCGAAACACAAATGGCGCCTGAGTTCAAGTTGTGAGCAACTGTCTTGTGACCTTCCTGTTGGGTTGTATGTAGCCATTCTTTCTTCATTCTTTTACTAGATTATTCTAATACCACACTGTCACATGGGGTGGTAGGGAAAGCCTGACATTTTATTAAATTCAGGCTCCAACATGAAACAAGAAGTGAGACAGGGGGCTTTCCTGAGTTGACTGAATTAGACTTGGAAGCATGTGGTGAAGAGGAAGAGAAAGAATGACTACCCAGTCAAATGCTGTGAAGAGCTCCAATATTTTCATTCTTTCGTTCATGGGTATCTGAACCACACCCCACCTCCACCACTCCACTTTGTGAACATCCTTGGAGTGTATCTATTAATAAAGCAGGTGTCTACTTCATTCATGGCACTCACAACATGTAACTGCTTAACAATGTTTAGTATCTAGTGTAATTTGTACTACAAGGTAAAGGCTACCAGACAGCCTTGGTCTTAGATATCAGTAAAGACTTACCTGAGAAGGAGCCATTTACCCCAACACTTAACTGCTAAGCAATATGGACCAGCATGAAGCCAACCTGGCATTGACCACAAACAGCCTCAAGTACAAGTTCCTGTGGTTGACGAGAACAAATTGTAACTGTGGACTGGAATGGACAGCACAAGGAAAGGACAATAAAGGGGCTGGTGAGAAGTCAGACTGGGCCTCAGACACACGTGAAAGTGTTTATTGTTTATTCTTCAATAGCATTTACAAGAGAGTATCTACAATATGCAGAGCTCACAGGAAGGGAGTAAAGAATATGGGTTAGCGTCTGAGGCATGAGAGAGAAAGTAATACGTGTTGAACATTTCTTGGTGACATTTGCATAAACTAGTTGCTACCCTAGAAAATCTATGGGGAGATGGGGGCAGAAACATCCGAGAAAAATTAAATATATGTATGTGTGTTCCCACCCGCCAGCAGTACACCCAGGTGAGAGGAGTATTTTTAGTCTGATGAGAACATGACAAGAGTGACTGATAAAAGAAAAATCCAAATTAGATTTGAAGAAGAAAAGGAAATTAATTTTATAATAATAGAATGCCACAGTGCAGCACATCCGTTGGCTCTGTTTCAGCCTTGCATCTATTCACAAGACCAATTTCTATCTTTGGAAATTATGTGTCCGGGTGTCTACCTTTCCAAGCCTTTATTTGTAAGGGAGAAAGCATTTTGCAACTCACACTAGGAAATCAACTCCACTGAGCTCAGTTGAGGCTGATATTCAAGGCTGAAAAGATGAACTCATACTGAAGAAATGTGATTCAGAGTTGGGAAGAAAAGTGCGGTTGGGGAGTTTGAATCACTAATTCTCTCAGTGATGGTGTGAAAAGTACGTTTAAGTTTTGCTTTGTGACAAGATTTCATGTAGCCCAGGCTGGCCTTGAACTCTTGGTCTTTGTGCTATCACCTCTTCATGCTAGAATTACAGGCATGTGCCACCACACTCGGAAATGCTTACTCTTCATGTGGGGAAGGCACGTTTCTCAAGAGAAGGAAAGAGACGTGGAGAGGAAACAAATGCCCCTCAAGTCTATGCTAACCTCCAAGAGTCTAGTTAGTTGGGTAATTGGGGACTGGGTGTCACTTGAACAAACGCCTCCGGCTAACTCATGGCTTATCCTTTAGGAATGGTTTGGGTGGAGCAGTTAGTAAAAGATTCCATGGCTCACTTATCCTGCACAATTGAACATTCCCCTGGTTAGCAAAGTGGTGGGAGGAAGCCTTGATGGTTTTTCAGTCTAGGCAAGTGCCAGGTCCCTGACAGCCAGAAGGGAGAAGTTTGGGGGCCAGGAGGCACAGCAGAAAGGAGAAATTAAGGCAGGACTCTAGTGAATCAGGACTTTTGTTAAGGAATTGGCATTGATATTTGAAGCATTCTCAGAGTGAATGTGGAAAACAGCACATTGGCATGATCTTAACTCTGAAGGACTGATCGAATGCTAAGAAAATTGAAAAGTTTTAGGAGAAAAGTGGTCAAGTAAGGATCAAGCCAGGCACTTTTTTTCAGTTTTGGAAATAAAGAGAGAAACAGTTGGATAAATTCTCAACGACACTTTTAAATCGAAAGTGTCACAGAGAACAGAGAGAGAAACTTCTCGGGCAATGTGCTTTGACACAGTTGGGTTTTCCTGCTGTCCCGGGGAAGGTGGGTATCTCTGGGACCCACAGCAAGTGTCAGGTCATTGGGCCAACTCCCAAAGACACCTGGGATCCACATGGCCAAGGAGTGGAGGTTGTTTTGCATAAAACTTCTCAAACAAGTTCTGAGTTGGGGATTTGAAGGACTTTGTTTATTTTAGTCTTCCTTTCTTCTTCACTGCTTCCCACCCCTCCCTCCCCAGGCCCTCCTTCTCACCCCTTCCTCCCCACTCCCTCTTTCCCACCCCTTTCTTCCTAACTCCTTCCTTCCCACCTCCTTGTCCTTTCTTATTTTCTCTCCTCCCTCCTTATGTTTTGTCCTTTCTCCCTCCCTCCTTCTCTGTCTCTGTCTTTCTCTCTCTTTCCTTCCCTCTCTCTCTGTCTCTCTCTCTTTCTCTCTTTCAGATTGGGTTTTATTTATTCCAGGCTGGCTAATAGATTAGGATGACCTTCAACTCCTGACCTTCCTCCATTCAACTCTCTGTTCTAGGATCACAGGCATGCAGCAGCAAGCCTGGACATCTGATGTATTCTGATAAGGCTGGTGGCCACCTTGTTCCGCAGGGGTGGTGTCAACTCTATCCTGGTGGTCATTGATTCCAAATCTTTCAGAATACATGGCATGTGTTCACTCACAGGGCTCAGCTTTCTCCTGGCCACTTCCCATTCTGTCCTCCTTGGTGAGTGTTTCAGATCTGTCCATTTCTTCACCCTCAAAACAAGCAGTCAACCTCTTCCCAGAGAGTAGATGCTTTTCCTACTAGAATCTTGGGATCCAAATTCCTGCAGAAACTTCTGGCATTTATTTGCAAGCCTTTCTCTGTCCCATACTCAGTGGGGAAGAGACTGATCTGTGACCATTTCCCATCTGGACCAGATCATCCAGTCTCCAAACTCTGAATCTTCCAGATCTAAAGACATCTTAAACAGAAGCATACATAGCAAAGTCATAAAACAAAATGTGAAAACATTTCTGCCTGCCCATAAGGAATGGAATCAGCATCCATGCTGCCCAGCAGTTAACACCCATCTATTGCCAAGTTCCTCAGGTCATATTCTCTGTCCCTGACCTCTGACCTTTTCCTCAGCCAACTGGATTAGATACAAAACAAAATGGCTCAGTTTTGACAAAGCAAGACATGTCACTTGAGAGAAAATGACAGTTTTACTATTGCAGTGACTATTTCAACAAAATACACACAAAGCCAATTAACTACCAATGTGGTTCTCTAAGGAATGAAGCAACTTCATGGCAGTGTAATTGAAGACCTAGAACATATTTTAGAAGTGTCAAACCTGAAAAGTTGAAGATTTCCCTCAAATTGCCACTAATGACATCCTTCCAACCTTATTAGTCTCATTTTCTAACCAACTGAAAGCCCTGGCTAGGGTTATTATCCCCATCAAGTTGCCTCTGTAACAGTCAGTTACACACACACACACACACACACACACAGTCACATTTATAACTTCATCAAATTTGGACATTTGAACAGAAATACAAACAAAACCCAGTCAACTGGAAGAATTCATATTTGATTGTTTTGTTGACTTTTGCAATAAAAACCCTTCGATGAGAAGCTATAATCCCATTTCCTGGTTATCCTCTTTAATTTGAACTTCAAAGTGTCTCAGCTGTAGTCATGAGCCTCACTTTTAATGCCACTGACAAATTATTGAACACCTTGCTTTTCATAGGAACAGTGGCCAGATAAATAGTCCTAAGATTTTGGATAAAACACAGCCAGTAATCCTCATTTTTCTAACCTAACACAGCTGAGCTGTTATTGACACACAATGGGGACCTGAGTCAATACAGTCTAGTCCAAAACTCACAAGATGACACTATATCAGGAAAGATAGAGAAATAAAATACATTTATGAAAATAGATTTTTGAATATCAGTGGACATTCGCAAATATGTAGAAGCTAGCACCAGAGCTTAGGAATCCAAACAGTGTTTGTTTTGTCATTGAAAATATGGTGGCTTGTGGTCACATGTTGTTTTGCTACAGAGAAGAAAACCAGTAGCAGTCTCCCCACAGCTGCTTTTAAGCGTTATTTTTGAGGACTGGGGAGATGCACAGTTGGTGATTATTGAACAAGTATGAGGGCCTAAGTTCGAATCTCCAGGGTCTATGTAAACCCAGGAGAGTGGCAGGTGGGAGCAGGCAGATCCTGAAGCTCATTCACTGGCAAGTCAGGCTAGCCAGATTGGCAAATCCCAGACTCGGCTCCTGTCTCAAAAGACATGGTGGAAAGCTATCAAGGAAGACATCTATCTAGGTCCGACCTCTGGTTGCCACAGAAGTGCATAACCACACACACACACACACACACACACACACACACACACACACACACACGAGTCTGTGAAGACTCAAGCCTGTGTCCAGGTGCAGAGCACACATCTTTACTCTTTTTGCTCAGGGTTCAGGCTGCTTTGCATCTCCCTGCTCCCCTCCATCCCTTCTACCTCTAGGTGCCAGCAGAGAATGCCCTTCTCTACACCAGCGGGCTCACTTTTATTTTGCCAAGTCAAAATGTTAAAGTGAAATGCCAGTCTTTCACCAACAGACACTATCCCTTAATACTCTCAGCTTAAAGGGTTTTTCTTTAAATTGGACACATTTCATTTCGTGAAAAATCTCAATGTTTTCTTCTGATTTCATCTTGGCCTGATTGGAAGAAGAAAACAAAAGTTCACGCATGTAACCACTGTAGCAGAAATGCATATAGCAGAAATGCATGGGTCAATCTTCATCATTCTTTTGTTGATGTCATTACTGATAGAGACTTGTGTGTCCCAAAGCGAAGCAAGAGTTGGATGAGTTCCTCACAGCCCATCCTCTTTCCTAGAAGCTGAGTATTTCCTGTAAAGAAACTTAGCATTCTCTGACCTCCATCGTTTGTAATTTGAACATCTGTATCATAGCAGTGAATGGGTGACCAGCACTGTGGGAGAGATCAAGGTAGAAGGAGAATAATACTGAAGTATTTACTGTGACACCATCCAGGAAGTTCAGCAGCTTCCTGTTTACACAGGAAGTGGTCCTCCACTTAGGTGTGTCCAACCTCCCTCAGCCACTGAAGCACACAGATTAATCTAAAGAGTTGCATGAAGGGTTATGAGTATTGTCCTTGATATTATGCTCTAGCAAGGGCCACATCAGTCCTATTTACCATGAAGTACCTCAATGAGATAAGAATTTAATTGATAATCTATAGCAAATGCTTCTGAGCACAGAATAAAAATAATTAATCTTATTTCACTCTTGGTGATAGCTCCTCATGGCCTATGGGATGAAAGTAGCATTTGGACTCATATAGTCATTTATAGGACAGTGTTTATCACAGACCTGTGGTGTGCCAGGCGTGGGAAGGTCTCTCTGGGAAGAGAGGAATGAAAAGAAAAGATGGACTCTCTTGGTGAGGTGACCCCTCTCCTCTCTACTTGCATAGGTGTCTGTTTCATTAAGCCTATAATTCCCAGCTACTTAGGAGTCAAGGTCAGCCTGGGTAAGTGAGGAAGATTCTGTCTCAAAACAAATAAAAAGTTTAACCTCCCAATGGTGTCCCGTGATGCACTTAAAGCTTAATCCTTCCCTGGAGTCCCACCTGAACCCATCCCTACAGCTCATCCATCTCCATCTCCCCTACCACATACCATATTGTAGCTACTTATCCTCACTTCTAAGAGGGCCTGGCTTTCTTCTGGTCTCGTGTCTTTCCACTGGCTGCTTTCTGCCCCTTCTTATTTGGCTTCTCCTCAGCTGCTCTGTACCATCTCCCCTGGGATGCCCACTCCAGCTGCTCCCCCCCCTTTTTGGTTTTTTGAGACAGGGTTTCTCCATGTAGTTTTGGTGCCTGTACTGGATCTCATTCTGTAGACCAGACCAGGCTGGCCTCGAACTCACAGTGCTGGGATTAAAGGCGCCATCACTGCCCAGCTTTCAGCGGTTTCCTAATTCACTCTCCCAATCCTCCTCTGCTCTCTCTCTCCCTTGTCAAAATGATCTCTCCTCCAACTACCTGTCACTCTGCAGGACTGTCCTAGTGTGTACCTATGCCATGTACTGAAACAATAGCTCTCAATCAGGGTGATTTTGCCTCCCAAGGGACATTTAACATGTCCTGAGAAAGGGTTGCTGGTATGCTGTGGGTAGATGTTGATAGATCCCTGACAGCACAGCCCCTCAGTACTGAAATATCTAGTTGCAATGTCCATATTGCTGTGACTTTGAAGCCCAGTCTGGAAAATGTAGGGTAGGCAGAGGTTCCTTTGTACTATCCCTGCCCCTGCTGTGGAGAGGCGCTGTTCATTGGGGCTCATTAGCAGCTTAGCAGAAAGGACAAGCTATAGCTTCAGTGAGAAACCATCTTTAAAAAAAAAAAAAGCATGATGAGATATCTGATGTTGACCCTGTCCCCGACACATGTACATGTGAGTGTGTGAGAGAACACACACACACACACACACACACACACACACACACACACACACACACATATGTTTATGCTTAGACAGAGGCTTCACCCATATATTCAAGTTAAGAAATAGTCAACTTTCATAATTAAGTAAATACAATTTTTAAAACTAGTATACCAATTTAAGAACAGTTACAAAAGCAGCCAGAATTGCAGTCTGAAAATATTAAGTGTCCTCATATGATAAATCACTCTAGGGACATATTACCTCAGATGGTCTAGAGCAGGCTGGGTTCAAGTGTCACGTGCCTGGGGAAGCATTCCTCAGCTTCTTCTCTTTTGTGTGCCCCCCCTCCCCGCCCCCAGCGTGATTTGGGACAAATCCTGCAGTAGTGATGTAGCATATCTGTCTGTCCCACAGAACTCTGTTCCCCACAAGGACTTTAATCATCTTAACTATGTTACAAATTTGACTCCATTACAGGTATTGCCAGTCCTTGGCCAATATAGATATCTTAAAAATATAATCAGGAACCTTAGTTTTGTGAGATCTGTAATCTACTAAGAGATGTAAGTATTGTATGACTCTCTGGCGATTATTGGTTTGGGAAGCTAAAAACCTGTGTAACTCAGATTTAAAGGAAGGTTTGCTCTAAATGTTCATGGGAACTATTAAGAATGTGACTCCTTTCCAGGTGCTGAGGTTGTTTGTTGCAGCCTTGAAATGGTAGTTGGAAGGCCTTGGTCTCAATAGCCTTATTCACATTCAAAAGGAAAGAAAATGTGTCTTTTCCGTGTTTGCTAATAATTATGGAAATTATCACACACACATACACACAAAAGAAACATGCCACCCGATGTCATGTGACAAATTCCCAAGCATATCTCAATTGAAATGTGCCAGTTGACAGCCCGAGTCTCTGTTCCATTTTAGCCCATGAACTGGGCTCTGGATTCCCAGAACCTTGTAGGTATGGAAGTGAAAGCGGGTCTGGTGGGAGGGGCAAACAGGAAGGAGCTAGGAGACTGGTAGCCAAGAGACTCTCCAACTATCCCAAGAAACATGGTAGGACTCCAGCAACTGGAAGCATTCTACAGAAGAAGTGACTTCCACAGCCAGGCAGTGCACACCTGTAATCCCAGCACTCGGGAGGCAGAGGCAGGTGGATCTCTGTGAGTTCGAGGCCAGCCTGGTCTACAGAGCTAGTCCAGGACAGGCTCCAAAGCTACAGAGAAACCCTGTCTCAAAAAACAAAACAAAACAAAAACAAAAAACAAACAAACAAACAATAACAACAAAAAAAGGCAACTTCACCTATGTCCCACCAACCATTTAAATTAGGGTACCTCAGACAGTGGGGAACTTGAACAGCACATCCCTCTGAGGCTGTATTTCTCCACGCATTGAGCTATCATGCTAACCCTTTTTGGTTTCACTCTGCATGCCATGAAGAAAAGCTCACTTCAGGACGCCACCCTCCAGCTCTCAAGTCTGCACCAAGATCCAATTGTGTTCCACCTTGGGAAAAATGTCACCCCCAATGTATTTTCCCAGATATTCCTCCAATTTAAGACTATATTAGGATTATTTTCAGGTTCTTGTCGTTAGTGCTGGGACACAGTTTTCAAATTGATTTTCTGCTACTCCTTCAATGTTTGATTTACTGTTTAAGGTGGTTTTGTTGTTGTTGTTGTTGTTGTTGTTGTTTTTCTGTGAATGGAACCATCAAGGGGAAAATGAGGGAAAGGACAGTTCTACACCTGTTGAATTGTGGGCAGTATGTGTCCTACTTTTTTCCCCTGACCAGTTGACCTGTGTAGGAGGTCACAAGCTATAAGGAAGGCCTTCTGCTCACTGGTAACTACAGGCCTGGCTCGCTCAGTTCATGCTGGGCTGATAAAAAGAGGATGTTGGTTGGCTTGCTCCCTTTAACTTTTTTAAATTTACTTGTATTTATTTTAGTGTGTGTGTGTGTGTGTGTGTGTGTGTGTGTGAGAGAGAGAGAGAGAGAGAGAGAGAGAGAGAGAGAGAGAGAGAGAGATGTCACACATGAGGTCAGAGGACAACTTTAGGGAAGTCAGTTTTCTCCCGTTAATATGTGAATACTGGGATCAAACCTCTGGGTCATCAGTCTCAGCAGTTGTGAAAATGTCTTTACCAGATGAGCCATCTCATGGGCCTTGTCCCCTCCCTGCTTAAAGAGAGACTAGATATTTCCTATCCAAATGTAGGTTGAGGTTGCTGGTCAAAGCTGAATACACTATCTCTGACCTCTATGAGAACAGCCAGCTCTGTGCATGAGTGTGTGTGTGTATACATGTATTGTGCATGTGCATGTGCTTGTGGAGGGCAGAGGTCAACACCTAGTGCCTTTCCTCAACAGATAGCTAAACTGGTTTTGCTTGCTTTGTTCCTTTTTGTTTTGTTTTGAGACAGGCTGTCTCTCTGGGACCCCAGGCTCATTGATTAAGTCAGGCTTGCTGGCCAGGAAACTCCAGGGAATACACCTGTCTCTGCCTTCTGGATTAGGATTGCAAACATATCTCCAAACCCAACCTTTTATGTGGGTGTGAAGGATGCAATTCAGAGTAGCAGGCTTGCAGGAGCTCTTTACTCCCCAGGCCCCTCCGCATTTCTCATCCCCAGTGAAGTGACTAGGTCCCAGGCAGCACCTGCAAGATGCTATCATCGGGGAAAGAGCAGGAGCTCAAAGTTGCCTGTGAGGAAGGAGACATCAGTGGATCAGAAAAGCCTTGCTTTTTGATGTCCAGAGGCAGGACCTATGGTACAGATCCTTGTACAGTGAGCTTGTCTCATAGAGACAGGTCTTTGCCTCCATGTGCATCTTCATTCTACCAGTTGGCATTTACTTCAGGCTGGAGAAGCCACAGCCAAGCAGCTCCTTGGGGCCTTCCCGATGCTCTCCAAGAATTTCATGAAGGAAGAAATAGATCCACTAAGCATTTAGAGCAGTTCTTTTCCCTTTGTAAAAGGCAGTGAAGGCTAGCTGTTGGCTTCTTCACACATGGCTGCTAGTATTATTATCAATGCCATCCGGGTGCCTTTTCAAGTGCTTCGTACCCATCCTCTCTTTTCTCCAGGCTACCCCTTTTTCTCCTTAATTCTTATTTCACTCTGTGTTTTTCTCAACATTTTTGAAGAAGACGTACTAATGATAATTGTATTTCTCAATGATAGCCATGGAAACCCAGAGGCTTGTCTCAAAACACACTGTAAGGTACAACTCAGTAACTTCTTGTAGCTACTGTTGGCCCTATGGAGAGGTCCTGACTCTTGAACTTAGGACCACATCGCAACAAAGCATCACTGGCTAGTGTCACTCAGTTCCTATAGGAACTGCTAAGACTTGGTGGGTCTTAGTGGGGTGCACACTCTGCTCTGAAAACTGTGTAAGCCATGTCTGAAACTGGGCCATAGCCTCGGATTTATCATGAGGTACTGCATTTCTGGGTGAAGAACCCTATAAAAATAAAGCAGGCTACCGTATGTGGTTCCCACCTTGAGAGAAATCCCCAAGTTAGTAGCTAGGCCTATAGGCTGTGGAATCAGAGGCTCAAGCATTCCCTGGCACTCCCGACCAGCTAGCTTTACAATCACTGGCAAGAAGCTGAACCCACTAGGCCTCACTTTGCCAAGCTGTGAGGGCGTCCAATGCTTTGCCTGGGTTCTTGTTACATGGCTCTCTCAAAAGTCACACCCGTCCTGAAATCAACCTTTGCTGATCAATAGTCCTCTCAACCTTACTTCGTGTTCTCTCCCCACAGAGTAGAAGGAGAGGCCTTTTAGGACACTCAAGGCGGGCAGGCTCTTTCTGGGGAAAAGGATGGTGATGTGTAAGCAGCATGTGCCCTTGGGACCTGGTTAGAAACCCAAATTCTTTGACCCCACTCTTTTGATTCTAAGACCCAGGAGGGGAGCCTGACATCAGGTTTTAACCCGGCTGCAGGTGGTTCCTTGGGCACTAGTTTGGAAACCCTGATTTGAACAAAGCTGTAAATTCTCACACAGGATCTGTTTGGTGTTGGCTATCTTCCTCCCTTTCATTCAAGGGTGCCAGGTCTGTTTCTTCCTCTCATAATTGGGAGAAATGGCCTTCCTCTTGATAATCCCTCTGTGATAAGCATGCATCTCATATTCTGTTTTTCCAGATAAGGTGTGAAGTGGGGCTGGCTTTAACAACATCAGCAGGAAGTTGTCGGTTGCCCTGGTAACACACTGGTGGGGGAGGAGTGTTGTCCTACTTCTCATGGGGAAGAAAGTTAAGCTGCTTCTGTGTATCCTTCCAGCAATGATGGGGCAGGGTGGCCAGAGAGGACCTTGTATTTGAATGCTTGGCAACAGTGATGGATCTAAGAGTGCCTCTCACATCTGGAGTTCTTTTGATACCTTTCATGTAAGTAGCAGTTACAAAGTTTCACTGCAAAGCTGGAGAAAGACCTCCATATTTATAAATCACTTTTATTTTTCCTTTCACAAAGAATTTGAGATGATATTCAACAAAAGACAGAAATAAGATAAACACATGAAAGGAAGAGAGTGGACAAAAGAAAATCAAGATGTCCATAAAGGGATCATTTCATTGTCCAGAGGAGAAGCAGCCACTGCCACTGCGGGACAAAAGAGACTCAGAGATTCCTAGTGGCAAAGGAAAGAAGAGAAACAGTGTGGGTCTAGAGGCCTCATCCTCTACAAGAAAGAGCAGATATCATCAGGAAAAAAAAACAACTATTTCCTAGAACTACATTCTGAGAAAAATTGATGGCAGAGGACCTTACGTAAGGTACACAAGTATGTATATTTAACACAGTGCCAGCGCAACCCATGGAATTTATCTGTCTTTTAGGGAAATAAATTTCAGAACTCAGCAGGTTGACAGCGTCTCTTCAAATTTACAGCGTCAATGCGCCGTGAAGTAGCTGCTTCCCATACCTCGCTTTACTGGACCGTCTATCAACATTTGAACAAATTGGGCCAAAGTTTCAAAGTATCCTTAAATTATACCCAGAGAAAGTGCTGCTACTTGCAGAATGCCTGTGTAGGCTTCAAAATGGAGTCTTTGTGAGTTGGAAGCATCTTTGAAAAATATATCCATACCATTCCCCCTAGTCTGGAGCCTTCTTTAGAATACTTAGAATTCAAACATACCTGCCAACACATTGCCTGTAAAAGTGCCCCCAAATGCACCAAGCTGGTTCAGTTCACATATAGGCACCCAAGTTAGCAAGGCAGCCCTCTGCAGAACATAGACATATGCGTAATTGAGAGCGCCGCATGTGCCTCAAGAGTCAACTGAGATGACAAAAATGCTTTCTTCACACAGCCTGCATCCTTCACCATTGGTGTGGAATAGTTACACGAACAGGCCTGTGGGAGACATTCTCACCCAAACCACCATACACCCTGTGTTTTGTATTCTCTCAGATCCCAGGCAGGAAACTTGGTTGTTGTGAGTCTTGCTAATGAAGATATCATATTGCTGTGGATTTTATTAGAGTATAAGGTCATGTGGCTGCCTAGTTGGAAACACTCCAGGTCGGTACTCTTCACGGTTAACCCTGTCCTCTAATGAGAGACATGACCCACAGGTTACATGGACAATGGCAGAAGTTAAGGTTAGAAACATGCTGAGATAGGAAGATGTAAAGTTATGGTTTGATTGAAAAATGCCCCCAGTGGCTCTTGTGTTTGAACAATTGGTCACCAGTGAATGGCGCTGTCTGGGGAGTCATGGAAGCTTTAGCAGGTCTTGCTTGAGGAAGTATGTCGCTGGGGCTGGACATTGAGGGGTTTTAGCCCCTTCTCACTTCCCATTGTCTCTTTGCTTCCTGTGTGTGGATAAAACATGATCTTTCAGCTTCCTGCTCCTGCTGATAAACCCAACCTCTGGAGTCAGAGGCCCAAACTCAAACGTGGGTTGCCTCTGCAAATATGGTGTGGATGAAACGTCCCCTCAGGCTCGTGTGGCTAAGCGCTTGGCCTTCAGTTGGTGGGACTATTTCACTGGAAAATTCGGGTGTCGATCTAAGGCTGGTGGTAACATAGGTGATAAGGGCAGGCCTTTGCAGGTTGCTCCACACTGCTTCCTGGCCAACCTGTCTGCTTCCACATCTCCCAAGATGAGGAGTCTGTACCACCATGAATGCCACCACACCTTCCGGGCTTGATGAGTTGAAACTGTGGGCCCAAATAATCTTCTTCCCTTAAGCTGTTCCTGTCAGGTACTTGGTAACAGCAAGAAGAAAATCTTGACTAACACAAAATATTATCAAATTACTAAATTAAAAGAATTATTAACATCTTTATAGAAACCTCTGAGGGTAGTGGTATTTCTTACTTTTGTATTTTGAGCATTGATCAAGTGCATTTTGTGATTTATATTTTTAGGTTTTGTTCAGTTACACATTGAATTTGGAAAAACCAGGTATTTTGGTGTTGGGCAAGCTGAGAGACCTTTATAATTGAAACCTTTGTAGTTCACATTTGAGTTTCACCTTTGACTTTGGGTCTGGTTTTGGGTTTTGCTCTCTTGCTGTCAAGCTGTCGTGTTTATCATGTTATTTTGTTCTTTTTTGCTACAACAGCAGCCACAGCCACTAAAATGACCGGGGTTATGGTCGTCATACACACACACATCAGAAATAGTGGGAACATGCCTCTCACTGTTAGCTGCAAGTTCTCAAAACCCTTGCTATTTGCCAACAGGCGAATTGTCCACTAAAATATGGCACATTCATTCGTGAGCATCTGGCAAATGTTCAGTGTGGGGACCTGGACTCCTTAGTTTTCCTGTGAACCCTCTGTTTATCCCATTTGAGTTAGATGTCTGTCAGCCTTTCCATTGTAGCCCTGTTTTTCTTGGATTTATTCCTCAACTCCAAAAACTGGCTCTGAGCTACACATTGCTGTGAAGGAAAGGCCATTTGTTTGGGGTTTTGTGTTTTTCTTTTCCTTAGTGAAGTGGTGTGGGTGGGAAGAGGAGGGTACTGTTTCAACCTCCTATTTGTATGTCGAAAGAAAGAGAGAGAGAGAGAGAGAGAGAGAGAGAGAGAGAGAGAGAGGTGAGAAAACATACCTATAACCTCAATGTGTGGTTTGATATTTGACCAAAATAAATATATGCATAATTAATTCTCTATCTCAGAGCTGTATAAAGCACAGAGGGCAATCTTTTCCTGTCAGGCCATTACACGGTGGTTGTCTTTTAGAGGAAGCTTCTTCATCTGTTTTTTTCCCCACAAGTGTTTTATGAGACATCTCCTTCATTCTTGTGACCTTTATCTTGTGCTGTGTGGACGTGGGAAACGAGAGCATGGCAGTTGGTAATCAACCCCCCCCCTCAAAGTTTATGGTTTGGGGAGAACACTATGGAGCCTGCAGCCTCCTGGTGTGCGATTGTCTCCCTGGTGATGTTCAGCCTGTGTCCCTCAGATGTGTGCAGGAGACATTAGCAGGTTTTATGCCCATTGCCACTGTGTATGGGGAAAAAACATGTTTGTCAAAACATGCAAAGAATGTCATTTTTTTGCAATTTTTTATGATAAAAAATTTTAATGGAAACAAAGAGAAATATTTAAATAACATGTATCTACTAGGTAATTTACATGCTACGCATTAGTCTATTACATATGTGTGGATTAATATACATGAGATGTCATCCTGTTTACCACTGGTATAAAAAATACCTGGCTTTTTAAGAAGTGCAAATTGTTTGAATATGACTCATTAGTTTTCAAGGTCATAGTTTTTTTTCTTTCATGATGTGTGGGATGAAACTCACGGCTGTAAATGATGGGTTCATCTCCCTCCCATCCCGGTTGAAACCTATTGCAAGAATCAGCCACAACTTACTTCAGCACTTTCCTTGAATACAAGAGCACATGTACACAAAATAAAAAGAAGGAAAGCCATGATTTGGGCAGGTGACCACCTTAGGTGACAGGGTGACTATCATAGGGAGGTCACAGAGGGAACTTCAGCCGCATTTATAACATTTCCTTTGAGTGGTGGCTTTAAGTGAGCATTTTATTAGCAAATCACATAACTGACAGATGTTTTATACATACCTTTTCATAAGTGTCAAATTGGGAAAAATGATATCAAGAGAGCAGATAAACTGTGAGATTGGAAGTCTATTTCCACAGCTGGACCTGTTAGGAATGTCAAAGACTGTTCCACCCATTATGGCCCTCTCTCACCTCACCATTTTATGACAGTGCTGGCTTAGTCACTGGTGTGACTTACATGGTCCTTTCATGCTGATGGCTGGAAGATCCTAGCTCTTGAAGACAGAACAGTCACCCCCCAAGTCCTTCCCAAGAACTGTGAAAGAGTTATCCCAACCAGCTCTGCACACAGTGCCAACACGAAACCCCAAGGGAAATCCCCCCTCCCCTTCCTGCCTCTGCAGGTCCAGGATCTTCAGGTATCACCTTGGCCAGAAAGTATGACATTAAATGAAAGTAACTGACCAAGGAGGGAAAACAAGTTCAACTTTCACCTCTAGTCTGGAAATGAGTCTTGTCAGGACAGAGAAATGCATCCCCAAGGCACTGTGACCATCAAACACAATTATGACGCTCAGCAATAAACAAGCCCAGGGTATGTGCCCGAGACACTCTTAAATATAAGAAGGAGACAGGTGGCTTATAGAAGGGAAGATGGCTCCTAAGAGCGGGGACCTTAGACCAACTCTTTCTGGAACATTCACAATGCACTCACTGTGCACTGTTCCTGCCAGTGCCACAGTGCTCCGGCAGGTGCCATTGTTCATATTCATGCCATCTTATCAGAGACTCAGAGGGTAAGTGCCTTCCTGAAAGTGACGTTACCAGGAAGTGGGAGAGCTAAGACAGGAAGAGCCTTGAATCCTCTGGTCAACTAGGTTGACAGACCTCTTCTCTCCCACCTCTGGGGTGTGTGTGGAGGATTTCTGTGAGGTGGCACACCTGGGGAAGCCATGGCTGGCTGCATCCTTTGCACTTTCCCTGGACACAGCATACGGACTTAAAAAAAATAACCTTGCTGAGTTTCTCTCTCAGGAAATGAACAGTTTCATTTTCAAGGAGAGGATTCTAACTCAGCCAGCTAAGGAAGCCAAGATCAGGCTTCCTTTGCATTGTTGAGCGGTGTCCCCCTTCCCTGGGCCCCTGATCAATTGCTCCTTCTAGGGCCTTTCATGACCAACCTCATCTTTCACAATCACCAGCAGCTCGCTGTGGTGGGACAGTGATGGAAGCAGATTAGAAAGGAGAGAGTATACCAAGTTTCTCACACTGATGGCATTGCTAGTCTGGAAGACAAAACAAAACAGCGCCTTTTCCTTCTGACTGGTAAAGAAATGCACATACATTGTAAGGTGTAAAAAGGGACTTTAAAAATCACCCACAGATAGTGCCTTTATTTATATTTGCATTGTACCACTTCAGCAATCGTAAATATTTCATTGGATGAATATAACACGTTTATTCAGCCTAGTTATGGAATGTGTTTTGCTTGGTTTGAGGTTTTGCCCTGTTTCTTTTTGACTACTTATTTGAAAAAGCACTGAGAGGATCCTTGCATCCTACACCTGCTTGTGCATCCGTTAGCTTCCTTGGGCTAGTTTTCTGAGCATAGAATTGCTATGGAGTTTGCCTGCTTCTGTCTCTTACTGCTTGTTGCCAAATCTCCCACAAGTGATAATTTATTGAGTATCGCATAAAGGGCTTGCTTTCTGGGGTTTAATATTCACTGGCTTTGAAGGCGCCATCGCAGCCTGTCATGTCTGGGGCTTGGAGGTCCCCTCTGATGTAAATCAAAACATTTGAGTTAACAACATGCGGCCTTGTCAGTCACCCACAAATTATAGGCGCCTCCTCTGTCTTTGTCAATAACAAAGAGAGAGAGAGAGAGAGAGAGAGAGAGAGAGAGAGAGAGAGATTGTCCCCAAATGGCATAAAAAATTAGGACCAGACAAGTAGTAACCAAAAGAGGACAAGTGAGATGGCTGTGGGGGAATTTCAGGTCCAGGGGGCAGTACAGTCCCTGAGCTTGAGTTGTTTGGAGAAAGGCTTGCAGTATCTCTCTCCTGCCCGGTGCCCAGGGCAGCCACACTGAGTGTACACACAGGGAAGTCACTTGCTACCCCAATGAGAACCAACCTGAGCTCTGTCCTGAGAAATGTGGGCCATCAGCAGGAGCAAGAAGGAATTGCACTGTCTTGTTCCTTTTTGTGTCCACGAACACTTGCAATGTCCAGCTCTTGGGTTCTGGACCACAGGCGGTGAGTCTAGGTAGAGGAACACATTAGTCTGAAGAAGGGAAACTTTCAAATGGTGCACACACTGTCTTCATTTCTGGAAGGGTCTCCGCGACAGAAAGTCAAATAGACTATGGAAAGACTGGCTAGAAAAAGAAGAGGAAAAAAGAAACAGAACCTTCTTCCTTGGAGAGAAAGATCTAGTCATGGGCCCAATATTCACAAAGTGATCATTCCTGCCACTGTGTGCTCCCTTTTTCCTGCTGCATTCTAGGCATCTTACCACAAAATCCTCCATGCTGAAGGAAACATCCCTGGCAGGCTGAGGTCCAACAGCCGTCACACTGCGACCACATTACTGTGTGTCTCTATTTAACATTAGAGCCGATAGCTTTTTGACAGGTTTATAGCTGATGAGTTCAATGGCCAGTCATGCAGGACAATTATGTTTGAGCTAATTTGATGAATCAACTTGATGTTCTCCCATGGTCCCTACAGCCCTTTCGAGCGTATGTGGCCCAATTTTTTGCTAGAGGTCAAAAAGAAGCTTTGAAAGTTGGGTAATCGCATTACATCCGAGGGACTGTCTGGTAGAAAATGCTCTTGCCTGATGCCAAAAATGGGAAGAACCATTTGGTAATATCATTAGAGCCATCTGCCAGATCCCTGTCAGTCGTGATGTAGGGTTCCAGGGGCCAGCAAGTGTCTTGTGAGCCCTTGAATACTTTTGTGGTGAGGCAAGCAACGAGTTCATCCTCCAAGCATTTAGGGGGTCAGACCATGGGGAAAGGTTATTTCTCATTGCTGGATTGAGTTTGAACTGGGCTTGTGAGAACAGACAAGGAGGTGTAAAGATTTCTTGAGAGTCCCTTTTCTCTCCTCCTGATGAGCTTTTTCCAGCTCCTGCCCTTCCAGGGGGCTTCCAGCACAGCAGTTGAGATTAAGGATATGGGAGCACAAATGCCAAGGCACGAAGCTCACCCTGACCACAGCCGCCACTGTGCAATGTGAGCCAGGCATTTATTGTTCTGGAAGTTTCCCCTTTCTGTGAAACAGAGATAATAATGGTCCGTGCTTTCACAAAGGTGCACTGGAACCAATCACAGCCACGCACCACCCCTGCGTGTTTTTCTTGAAGATAGCTCATGTATATGATGGTGGTCCTGTAAGGCCACAGAAAAACTGGACTCTGCCCACAGGTCATGATCTTGTCACCATTGTCACCCTGCAGGGAATTCCTCCTGGGTATTTAGTGATAGCTCTTTTAAGAAAAAGAAGCCCACTGAACTGCCAATCACACAGAAGTAGAGCATGCCCAGTAAGATGGCTCAGTGATCATGGTGTTTGCTGTCAAGCCTGACGACCTGAGTTCGATCCCCAGAGCTTACATGAAGGTGAAAGGAGAGACTCCATGTACAAAAGAAAGTTGTCCTACAACCGCCACATGTACACACACACACACACACACACACACACACACACACACACACACACACAGATTAAGTGTAGGAGTGGTACACACTTGTAATCCAGTACTTGGGAAGATGGGGCAGGAGGACTCTATGAGCTTGAGGTCAGTCTGGACTACATAGTAAATTCCTGGCCAGCCTGGGGTATAAAATGAGTCTCTGTCTTGAAAACAAATAAGTAAGTAAGCAAGTAGCCTATACTGTGATGCTGTACAATGATAATAAACAGTTCTGTTGCTGGGCTGTGGGTTGACTATTTGCTGGGTCATCTTTGTACTTTGAGGACAAAGTTGTCTGTCAACAGGCTTCCATGTTATGCCAGCAGCAGCCTCATAGGTCTAGGGTATTCTTCACTCCTGGTTTGAGTCATATCACCCAGGTTTCTCCAAGAGCCAGCTTTGAGGTCTGTATAATAAGCAGATGGAACTAATGCATGCTTTCCAGAACTGTCCTCCATCTTGACAAAACAGGATGGGATAGCAGTGTGTGCAAAGGAACGCAAACCCAGCCTCAGACTCAAGTTTTCAAACATCAAAACTATCTGACTAGCTGTAGACAACTGGACATCAGTAACTTTCTGTAGTTAGAGTTTTCCTGCCTGGCTCACAGTCAGGACAAATCTCTCTTACCCGCCAGTCCCACAGTCGCTCAGACCCAACCAAGAAAGCACACAGAAACTTATATTGCTTATAAACTGTATGGCTGTGGCAGGCTGCTTGTTATCTACCTTTTCTATCTTAAATTAACCCATTTCTGTTAGTCTATACTTTGCCACATGGCGTGTGGCTTACCAGTGTCTTTACATGTTGCTTCTCCTGGTGGTGGCTGGCGGTGTCTCTCTCCAGCCTTCTACTTCCCAGAATTCTCTTCTCTCTTGTCCCGCCTATACTTCCTGCCTGGCCACTGGCCAATCAGAACTTTATTTACACAGAGCGATATCCACAGCACTTCCCCTTTTCTTTTTTTTTTTAAGGTTTTAACTTTTACATAGTACAATTACATATAACAAAACAATTATCAAGCAAGAATTATAGTTACATTATTAAAGAAGATATTCTATCTTATATTGGTGAGTCTAAGGTTTTATATCTAACTTATCTTGTATCATAACTGAGCAAAATTATAACTATCTAGTCTTCAACCACATCAAATACCTCAGAAGGATATAATATTACCTGAGAACTGGGAGAAGGATGTAAGCATTTTTCAGGAGTCTTGCAAGAGTAGACAGAGACAGCTGGCAGCCTGGACAGTCACCTAATGTTCCTTTGTAAAGTTGGGGCATCTGTCTTCAGCCCACAGGGCTAGTCTCTTGGTCACTTCTCTCAGTGTCCTGTAGAATGTCTGGCTGTTTCCTCTGCGAAGCAGGAACCTGAAGGACCATTTTGTCAAACAAAGTTTAGTGGTCACCTTTCTATGGGTCCTGTATGTCCAGTTGATCAAGCAGTCCAGGCAAGAACAGTTTCTTGCCCAAATGGCTATTTTTGCCAAGGTGAAGATAAACTCCATATGAAGTGTCTTCAATTCCCATCCTCCTCTCTGAAGTAAATCGGTGCTGCCAGGAGCAGACATGTCTCACTGTCTAGAAAGTCTAAATTTTAAAAATATTTTAAATGCCATATTCTGTAGACCTTTGAAGTATTTGAAGATTACCTATCTATCTGAAATATGTCTATGTATATCTAGAAGACTTAACTAACATAGCTACGAGAATGATTATCATAGATGACTAATTATCAATCTATTTTTAATTATCCATTACAATTTTAAATGAGCTATATAAACATAATACCTTAAACAAGAGTAGAAATATACACACAATATAACAAAATTAACTAAGTTTGTATCAATAGACTAAAATCTAAACCAATGTAAAACATTTTAAACAAGTTGTTGCTCTTTAGAAGTAAGTTCCCTAATCTACCCTTTCATCCTATTATATCTATATCATATCCCCCTTTCTTCTTTAGAAAGAGATCTCATTTATAATCAACCTGCTTTAAAGAAAAATATTGGTTTTCCTCTGTCCCACACCAGAGGGCTCTTCTGATTTGGGACACAAGAATATCTTAACTTTTCCTTTTAACAATGTGCTTGGGTTTAGAAAAGGAGTGAGCCAATTCCATTTCCAAAGCCAGCTTGATAATTTTGGGAATGTGGGCGTAGTTTTTCTTACTACTTCCTGCTGGAGGGGGGTCACTGTATCTTATGGGGATACAAAGAAAATTTTAGGATTATAGAGTAGTCCATTAGGGTGAACCTCTGAGCCAGTTGCCTTGAAACCATTCTGGATGTCGGATCATCTGGGCCATGGTGTCATCGGAGACCTTTCAGGTGGTCTTGGCTGATCAAACCTGATGTATCTTAATCTGGAACAAATCCATAGCCTCTGGCTTTCTGTGGAAACAAAAGCAGAGACTCTTTTCCAAAGCAACATATCCTTATATCCAAATTTTGAAGTCAAGGTACCTTTAAAATTTACATATTTGTTTAACTCAACAGCTTTTACGATCAAATCTTTTTCTGTAGTTAAAAATCCCAAAGACAAGACAAACCAGATTCTCTGTGTAATATCCATCTTTGTAAGACTGAAATGGTGCTGTGGCTGCTGGCTCCGCCCACCTCAGCTTCCCAACATGGCGGTGGTACAGTTTGCCGCCAGCTGTGTGTCTGGAGCCATGTGTACCATCAACTTTCAGAAGCAGTTCTATCAAAGCAGCGCATAACCCAGAAACTTTTTTTCTTTTTTTTTAAACTAGCAAAGGCTAAATCTACCACGCAGCAGAGTAAAGTGTCACTTGTAGATTCCTCATTCCCACCGCACTGCAGGTCAGACGCACATGCCAGGAACCCGCCATAGTAGCTCAAACCGGCAGGCTGCCGCTAACTTAAGAGAACTAGGAAGCTGTTTTTAGCTCCATCTTAGAATCTTTTTTCTCAGGTTTTAGGTGGAAATTCTTGCCAATACGTTGGGCGCCATTTGTAGTTAGAGTTTTCCTGCCTGGCTCACAGTCAGGACAAATCTCTCTTACCCGCCAGTCCCACAGTCGCTCAGACCCAACCAAGAAAGCACACAGAAACTTATATTGCTTATAAACTGTATGGCCGTGGCAGGCTGCTTGTTATCTACCTTTTTTATCTTAAATTAACCCATTTTTGTTAGTCTATACTTTGCCACATGGCGTGTGGCTTACCAGTGTCTTTACATGTTGCTTCTCCTGGTGGTGGCTGGCGGTGTCTCTCTCCAGCCTTCTACTTCCCAGAATTCTCTTCTCTCTTGTCCCGCCTATACTTCCTGCCTGGCCACTGGCCAATCAGAACTTTATTTACACAGAGCGATATCCACAGCAACTTTCCATTGCCAGAATGGGAGAACACAGAATTAATTCAAACACATTGAGTGAAAATGCTGTAATTTGATTGATAGCTGGTATGATTTTCTCCAAAATCACTAGCAAAAAAAAAAAAAAAAAAAAAAAATGCTATTGTCTTTTTTTATAAATAGCTGAGACTTACTAAAAGTACAGCAATCTAAAAGCAGGTGGCTCATGGAATTGTAAACCAGAATTTCTGGTTTACTCTTTAAGTATAGCTACTTGAAGCCTCCGTTTGCATTGAATGAAGATGTGATGTGAAAAGACCCTAGCTTCATCACTGCCCCCCGCCCCAATGTGAGCAAGTCACGTGATCGCACACTGTGCCTCTGCACTGGTTCATTGGGATGGATGAGCTGGGATCACACAGCCTTTGAAGGCCAGGGTTGGGCCTGGCTCATTGAAGGGGCTCGGTCATTCCTGTTGTACGCTCAGAACCCTGTCCCCCTTATCTCACAGCCCCTCATCCAGAGCCACTGCTAGCATAACAGCCAAGATAATTGTGGCAGGCTTACCGATGGAGAAAAAGGTAGCGTCTTGTGTGGTAGGAGTCATATGTTATTCTCAGGGCCCAGCTCTTGGATGGACAGAATGAATCAATGAGTAATTGACTAGGCTGGGCTTAATTGAGTGTGATAATAAGAAGAAGACAATAAACAGCAACAGTGGGTATACAGACTGCAAAGTCAGGTGGCCGGGTGCAGCTCCTGGCTTGGAAGCATCAGCCAGTTAGCCTTGAACAGATTATTGAATAACTCCAAGGCTGTTCCCTCACTTGTGAGCTGAATGGAATAGTAGCCATGTTAGAGAATTGTTAGCAGGTAATAGGTTGGTAACATAGTCTTTTCAATCATTTTTGCAAAATACAATGCCTGATAAAGATGTCAAAAATCCGTCACCAAAAGTTGCTCCAGGTGCTTAGGGCCGGTGATGAAGTGCCTGGATAGGCAAAATCCTTGCTTTCACGGAGCGGGTAGAAAAGGCAACGGTCACAGGCAATCAATAATTTTAGATGTGGTGGACTTCCTGGTAATAAAAAAAGGATGAGGTGATGCATACAGGATGGTTGTTTGGTTGAAGGTTGTCACAGAAGGTCCTTCTGAGGAAGGGACAAAGGACAGTGTCTCCAAATAGATGGGATCAAGCAAAGACTTGAGAGTCAACACTCTCAGCCTAAGGGAATAGCAAGGCCCAACCCCCTGCGGTTCAAAAGTCCCTTTAAGCCTTCTTGGTACATTGTCTATATGGAGAGTAGTACATGGCAAAGTCCATAGTCCTCAGAAGGGTGCTGCTGTGGGAGTTAAGAGCTAAATACTTGGATGGAGCTCTAAGTATGATGGGCAGTTGTTGACAGGTGTGTCTCAGCTCTGTGATCAACAGAGGATGAGTTTCCTTTCAAGGGTGTTGGCTTTAGCAACTGGATGGCCATGATGGGGCAGAAGGACAGGGTGAGAGGCTCTTGGATGATGAGGAGGGGTACTACAAAGGAGCTGGACATGGTGAGGGAGACCCAAGGATCCAAGAGAAGAGACCACAGCCTGTGGCTAGAAAGAGAGAGGGAGAAGGTGGCAGCTGGCTTCTGTCACCTAATGCTCAGCCCAGCCTCAAGGCCTCAGCTGCAGCTCTGTCCCCGGCTTTCCCTCTGTGGCTTGCCACTGGGCTCCCATCTCCATAGTGATGCATTTCCTATTCCCTCACAGGACACAGCTCCTGAGAGACAGAATCTCAGCAGCAGATCTGTACAGAAGGGCATTTAGCTGAGACAACTCTCTAGAATGACTTTTAATTCAATATTTACCAGAGACCTACTCAGGATCATGAGAAGTTTTAAGAGAATGTCCCATTAAAACTTCAGAGCAAATAGAGAGGAAGTTGATGAGTCTAAGATATAAGACAAGACAGAGATGAATCAGTGTGTTAATTGAGATGTAATTTTCCCCTAAGAATACAGCAGGGGCCGGGTTACACCAACATGACTCAGCCCTTGTCATTTATTTGCTCTGATGGGGCACGGGGGAAGTGAGGCAGGTGATGAGCCTGCTCCCACAGAGTCACAGCTGAACGGAAACTAAGAAATCTAGCAATGCCCACAGGCTTCATATCACAGGAATACCTGTTTATGGACTAGCAAAGCATAGCTGCCTGGCAGGGCAAAGTTGTGTAAATACTGCAAAAATAAGAAGCAAGGGAGAGCCAGTAATATCAGACAGATCATTTCTAGGAGGCAGAGGCAGGAGTATTGCTACAAGTTCGAGGCTAGCCAGGGACACATAGGGAAACTTGTTTGAAAAGACCAATAAAACAATGTAAAAAGCGCAAGGTGGATACTTCTGAATGTGAGGTTTATATACACTTATTAAAGGGCCAGTGGTTAGCACATTATATACATTTGCGGTGTTTGACTTAGATGGAATTGTATGTTGGCCTTTGGACGTCTCCTTATTGATCCTCAGTGCCACTCTCTCAAGTCAGACTGTTTTACAAACTGTCACTTCGGTCCCCAGACCCCATGACAAAGCTGGGTATCGTGGGGGCACACCTCACCTGTATTTGCAGTCCTGGGAGGCAGAGACAAGTGGATCCCTGATAGCCAGCCAGTCCATCTGAATTAGCCAGGCCCAGATAGCATCGAGAGACTCCATCTCAAAACAAACAAACAAACAAAAATGGAGAAGGCAGACAGACTCTGAGAATTGATACCTGACACTGAACCCTGGACTTCATGTGTATACGTGTACATGTGCACACACAGTCATGTATGTATGTATAGATGCACACACAACACATACATACACACATACAAAAATTTCAAAAAGAAAAGTAAATTTATAATCTGAATGTAACAAGAATGTGTAATATATGTAATATGTGCTTGTGTAACAGTTACACATATAAGAGAGATAGAGATTGACTATATGTTCTATATTATAGAGCATTTACATATGCACTATATATGTTTATTTTAGAAGTTTGGGATGTAATCATTAAGTATACAGCATATTTAAGGAAGAATAATTATATGCTTATATAGCATGATTCTATGTTTATATATATAGCATATGTTACATATTTATGCAAGTAGATGGCAATACCATTGAATACATCACATAAATTTTGTTATGTATATGTGTTTAGATAGATATGTTCTAAGTGCAGTCATATAGTTCTGATTTGTTTTAACTTGCCATTTTACTGGAAATTTCACAAATATCATTCCAATTATTTCATTTTTTCATGTTTCAATAATTTCTAGTAATGCCCCGCTTAAACACAGATCACTATAATTTATTTGATTGTAACATTAGTGCATTATGATCCTCCTAATTTTGGAGATTTTAGTTGCATCTCCTTTGCTTCCCTTGAGGGAACACCCTGCTTTAGCTAAATAAGGATCACTTCCTTACAATGTGGCTTTCCAGATTCAAGTTGCACAGTGTCCATGAGCCAGGTCGCTCAGAGGTGTGCTGTGGGAACTCGGAATGTACAGGCAGACACGGGTTTGTGGTTCCTCCTCCAGACTCATATAATTCTGCACAAAAGCATGCTTGTATAAGCAGATGCAACCTGGTGTGATTTCACCGTCCTGTGGCTTCTCCTCCTGTGAACCAGCTAGCACACTGTCACCAGGACCTACAGGGCCAAGGGAAGTCCTTTGCCTCCAAAGCTACACAGTGCTGGAAGAGGCAAAGTCTCTCTAGCTCAGCTTGTTCTCTAAGCAGATGTTTTCTAATAGAGTGTCTTGGGGTACTCTTCTGTTCTTTTGAGCCTTGGGCTTACCGGCAACAACTATTTCTAGGGCCTGTCCCTGTGGCTATAGAGCAATCTGGGCTGAGGCAGGGGAATGGATTAAGAATGAGTCATTCAAAATCCCAGCCTTGACTGGGGCTGCAAAGGAACATATAGGGATGCCATGAAAAAGGAAGCAAAGACTCAGCTCTTACAGGGGTGAGACAAGAGGCAGACTGAGTTCTCTGAAGCCAACTTTGTCCCCCCATCCCCACCCCTCGGCGCTGTAACTGTTCCTCATCTTTCCTGCTCATTATCATCAATGTGAGACCTGCCCTTCCCTGCAGTCAGAGACCGATGCTGGTGGCGGGGCTTGTTTGCAGCATAGTCCTACTTGTTGGGATCAGAAGTGTCTACCTTTCAGCCATCACCCCCACCCCAGAGTGACTCCTCAGCTGATGACAGACTAGCTTGGATTGCATCAGCGTGCTTCCTTAAGTGACAGCCCTTGCTCCCTCCCTGACTTTGACACCTGCAGCCTGGCACTGTGCCAGGTGTGAGTAAATTGGGCCCCGGGTTCCTGTGGCTCTTTCTTTTCACACCGCAGCTGCTTCTGTTAGTTACTGAGCTCTGTGAGCCTGATCCCCAGTGTTGCCATTCAGCGCTTTCTTTCAGATGCCAAGGGAGAGGCATCCTGTCCCTTCAGCAGCAAGCAGGGCCTCTCCTAAGTCCCCACCCTGTTTCCTTGTGCGCCCTAGTGCAAGAAAGCCTTTACATATTTTATTAGTGAGGATTTTGAGTTTCAAGTGGTTGGAAACCCAATGAGTTTAAATCAAAAAGATTAATGTACTGCTGCATATCCCCAAAAGGCCAGGCAGGCCTCAGCCATGGCCAAGTTGATCTAAGAACTCAGTGACATCATCAAAACTTGGTCTTATTCTGTCCATATTGACTTTCTTCTGGAAGCACCTACTCTTAGGATGTAGTGACATGACAAGGTAGGGTGACGTCCCTAACAAACCAGTCACCCCAGATTTGCCTTGTAACATTTCTAGTACACATCTCATGATTGGGTTTTCTTGGCTCAGATCAATTCCTCTGCCCAAACTGAACACAGACCTGTTATTCAACACAAGTCACCATTTCTGGCCCCTGCCCAGCCCTTGAGCCAACCCAGGAGGTGGCCTGTTGGACACTCTAAGCCTAGCAAGATGAAAGGGGAAACTTCTCAGTAAAGACTGCAGTCCAATGACCAGGTACTGAGTGATCAAAGCCAAACAAACATCCTGATGGACTTGTCTTAGAGAATCCACAGGGAAGCCTATGACACGTTCCCACTCTGCAGATAAAGAAATGAGGTCCTGCAACCTAGTCAATTAAACTTGAGCATCTGATGCTACAGCCAGGCTCTGAGTTCACACTCCTCTCTCGGGCCCACTGGTTGAGAGTCTTCTTGACCTTCACAGAGGGTGGAAGAACAAAAGAACAAGATGGTCCTTGAAGCCCCCTGCCTAAGGCACCCCATAAGCATGGACTCATGCTTTTGTTCACTGTTTCTAACTAAAGCTCTACACCCGTTTTCCTGGCAATTCAAAGGTGGGGGTAAGGAAGCCCCCAGGAAGAACAGAGCAGAACATTCTGAAATTACCCTGTGTGGAAATGTGCCATGCAGAACAGTCCCCAGGCATAGGGAAAACCCATATGCCCAGAAGAGTCGCTTACATAAATGTATGGAGGCGTGTTTTAAAAGCATGTATATTCATACCCTCTGGATATATATATATATGTGTGTGTGTGTGTGTGTGTGTGTGTGTGTGTGTGTGTGTATACATATGTATATATATATATGTATGTATTTATCCCTCTGAAGGATCATAAGCATCAAGTGACTCAAATAGTAATCACCATCTCTTCATGGAGGGAAAATATTTATTTTCTATCACAATCATTTTATGACCATCTGAGGGACCTCTTTGCACAGGCCACCAGAGCCTCTGTGGTCCAGTGCTCTTAATTGTTACATTGTGCCCCCATTTGGGCTTCACTTGGCCCCCATACTCTCTTGATTCTCATTATTAACACCAATAGATAATTACATCACACTCCACATGCAGTTATAATACCATGCTAATATGTATAATCTCAATAAATTCTGATAAGGATGACTGGAAGACTGTTCTTTCTTGGCTGATGGTCCTGGAGAACAGAGTTTAAACGTGGTTGCCTTTTAGAGAGGCAGAGAGTGGGAAAGGGTAGAGCTGGGGCTTAAGCTCACTGTTATTTTGAAGCAACTTCTCAATTTTAGAGCTAGTGACTTTTAACCAAGCCATTGATTGGTGAACTGTTAAGCAAGCTAAAATCAAAAGAGGTGGCACTCTTGGTTTCTAAGGGCAGCAAGATGCAGAAACATCTACTGGGAGTTAACTAGGGGGAACTTTGCTAAAATCCATCACTCTTCTGTACACATACCATTTGATCTGCCCGTTCCGCTAGAAGTAGTGATAAAACATTCAAGAGTATAAACACAAAAAGTATTTAGTGCAGTATTTTTGAGTGTAAAGAAAGTTAAGAATATTTTAATGCCCATCAGTGGGAAATCAGTTTAGAGAATGTGAATCTAGTGGGCTCCCATCCCACCACTTCTTCAAAAATATGTGGAACTTAAATATTGATGTGGAAGGGTAAATAGGATATATTTTAAATTTTTAACAAGTTGTCAAAAATAGCGTGACCCCAATTTGTAGGAAAAGGTTAGCCTGTGAGTCTGCATGGAGGAGGAGCAGATGTGAGCCTCTCTCTCTCTCTCTCTCTCTCTCTCTCTCTCTCTGTGTGTGTGTGTGTGTGTGTGTGTGTGTGTGTGTGTGTGTGTGTGACTCTGCTCAGGAAGCTGCTTGGAATTAGTGGTAGCAAATTGATGCTGAGCCATGGGGAGAGAGCTCTGAGAGAGACCCAGAGCCACGATGTTACCTCCGGAAGATTTTGCTCTCAGGTGGGGACACTTACACCATTCTCAACAGGGGTGCTTTGGCCCAATCAGGGATATTTGCTGGTGTCTGTTCACATTTTTTGGCTATCACTGTTTGGAGGGGAGAGATGCTGTTGACATCAAGTTGAACACCAGCAACTGCTCATCTTTCATGGCACAAGAGGATCTCACAACAGAACTGTCAAGCTCAAGTATCACCAGTGCCAAGATTAAGAAACTGCTTTATGCCCTTGGGAAGTATTGGAGTTTGTCAAAATAAACATTGTTAATCAAGTACTGGGTGGAAAAATCCACCCTGTGAAAAACACTGTTTTATTTCTGATCCTCCAGTACAAGTGTTGTTACTGGAAGGGTTGAAGATCAAAGTTCCAGTTTGAGATCAACAGTGTGCCACCATGCCTGTCTCTTTCTTCTACAGAGCCATTCATCTCTAATTCGAAAATAGGATTTCTCTGTGTCTTTCCAAAGGGTTTGCAAACATACTCATATTAGGTAGGCACTGTGGTAATACTGGTGCCATCCCACAGATCAAGAAGCAGATGCCAGGGGAAGGCTGGTGGTTTCCACCAGCTGGTGTCAGCCAGACTCTTGAGAAGCAAGTTGAAGTTTCTGGGAATGTTAGATTGTGTGATCTCAGACTTTGGATTTGTTTGTCAAAGAAGGAAACTCCGGCTTGCCTTCTCAGCACACCAGCTAAGGAGCCTGAGCTCTCCATGAAAGGGGTGTCTGCGGCTGCTCCCAAACACAAGTGGTTCTTACTCACTAATGCTGGGACTTCAGGGTAAAGAAGGTACCCTTCTGGTGTCCTAAAGCCCTGCTGTAGCGTGTTGACATAGCAACATCTGGGGGCCAAAAGGGCACTGAGGGTGCCTATTAGGGGCAGATCCAAAGGACCATGAAGGCCAAAATGTTGCTAAGTGTGTATGTGGGGAGACACGAAAGAAGCTGAAGGCTGAGTTGGAGCTCAGTAAGGCTGTCAGTAGAAAGATGAGCGGGAGGATGAAGGTACAAATGATGCTAAGTGAAGATTGAGGATAGAACTCCCAGAGTAGCTGAGGCCAAGATGGCGCTGAGTGTAGCTGGGGGAAATGAACTCTGAAGAGATTTGAGGGCCAACATGCTGCTGAGTGCAGTTGTGAGGAGCAGGTTAAAGATCTGAGGGATGTTGAAGGCCAAGGTAGCATTAAGTATGGCTATGGAGAGTAGACTCTGAGGGAGGTCGAGGACCATCATGCTGTTTGGTGTATGTGACTTAGGAGAGACAGCCCCAACGAAGGCCCAAGTTTGCTATGGAGCCCTCTGTGAGCCAGGCCTATCTGCTCAGGTTTATAGTCCCACCACACAGAGGCAGGAGGATGCCAAGTTCAATGTTTGTGCTGAAGAACCAGCTCAAGGCAGCCAGAGTGACTTAGTGAGGCCCTGTCTCAAGATAAAAACTAAGAAGACCTGGGTGGTAGCTCAGTGATAGAACACTGGCCTAGTACTGGAGAGATTCTGAGCTCAGTGTTCAGTACCATGAAAACCTAAGCAAGCAACCAGATCATCTGTAGTCAATTCAAGGCTCCTGGCTCTCATTTCCTAAGATACCAGTGTGGCCATCTGCATGCCAGTGCCTGTACAGTGGGCAGAGTAGTTGGCTCAGGGACTAAATCTTTGTGTTATAAGACTTAAGATGTCCCCTTCCCAACTTTGAAATACAAGACAAGAACACTTGGAGTCCCCAGCCTTTAAGGATGCAGACTAATCAGCATATGTTTTGGCTTTGCCTATTTTGTATGTCTTTAAAATGATTTCCTGAATGTTCAGGATTCTATAGGGTATGCTGTTGTTAAGAGTAGTCCCCAAATCACCATGGCCACTAAAACCTGTGTCTCCCTCCCTCCCACTGCATGGCAATCCTGGGTCACCCAGGGCTCTCCTTTCTCCTCAGTCTGTCTGTGCGGGGAAGGAGTGACGTGGAACCCATCCCAGCCCTCTTCACTCAAGGTCAAGTTCTGCTGACTCAGTAGGAGGGTGTGAACATCAAACACATCCAAGGTCTTGAACAAAAAGATGAAAACCTGAACACCTGTGAATGGTGCCAATGATTTCTAGTCACAAGGAGTTCAAATAACAGACAGGATCCACCCAAATGCTGGAGCCTGGCCATCAATGGCAAGATCTTAGAGGGACAAAGAGCAGCAGTATCAGGGAGAAAATACACACACACACACACACACACACACACACACACACACACACACACACACACGGAGGGGGAAGGGGGCATTCAAAGGTGATCAGTAAGCATAATAGAATGCTTCATCTCTCTCTCTCTCTCTCTCTCTCTCTCTCTCTCTCTCTCTCTCTCTCTCTGTGTGTGTGTGTGTGTGTGTGTGTGTGTGTGTGCATCCCACCATATCTGTTCCCTGTCTCAGGAAGCAAACGGGTCATGCCAGAAGCTTAAAGAGGTCTCTTCCCACCCTGACATTCTGGGACTCAAGAGACTCAGGAGGGCCCTAGATTCCTTCCCAGACTTTCAAAGCATTCTCGCATCTGCCAAGCATGGTCTGGACAATGTCTTTGTGGGGGAGGGGGGTTGCTGAAGGCAGTGGGAGACACAGAGCCAAAGCATGAAGCTTGCAAACATGGAACTGCCCGTCACTGTTAGCTCTGGCCTTGAACCCATCCAGGAAAGGCAGTGTGAGCCAACTGTGTGTATTTGCTCATGAACCTTCACAGAAAATGAGCTTCTGGAACCTTCCACAACCTTTCAACTTCCAATACCACCTGGACTGGCCTTTTCTTCCGTGGCTCCACTGAGCAACCTAAGAGCCCTCCACCTACACTGGGTGACCAAGTTTCTATTTGTCACACAGGCTGTCTGGACTTGAGCAAGGTCATGTGATGACAGGGACTTTATCACTCTGGGCTGAAGTCATCACCACTCACAACACAATGAGAACAGTGGCTCCAAGTCTGTGTAGTGGAAGCAAACTGTTAATTACCCAGAAAAATCCTCTTTGCAAATCTATTTCAATTTCCACAGATGAGTTTGCATTTGCCTTCCAGCCCTGGGAGCTCAGTCCATAAAGCCGAGTTGGCACTGGCCTGGAGTTCTCATTCTGGAATCGGCCAGCCTCATCCACAGTGTCTCCTACATTAAACAAGTTCTGTGTACGGAGGGACTTCCGTCTGTAGAGAAGGGTAGTGATAGTGAGCCGTGCCACCGGGAGGCCGCTCAGTGATGACAGTTGCCTTCATTGTCAACTTGACAGGATTTAGAGTCACCAGGAAAGCACACTTCTGGGTATGCCTGTGAACATTTTTCCAAGAGAGTTTAACTGAGGCAGATAGACCAGTCTGGATGTGGGGGACAGGATCCCACAGACTGGGGTCTCAGATTGAGGAAAAGAAAGAAAGCACGCTGACCAACAGCATGAGTTGGTCTCTCTGGCTCCCTGGCTGTGGAAACATTGTGACAAGCTGCCACAGTGACCTCCTCACCATAATGAGCAGCACCCTCTATCTGGGGGCCACAATAAACCCTCCCTTCCTTATGTTTCTTTTATTGGCTATTTTTCTCACAACAAAATAAGTAATTAATACCACAGTGAAGCACACTATGCTCCAGATGAGCTTTCCCCTAGGGTTTGGTATGACAGTCTCCAGTGTATGCTGGGGCAGAAGTGTCACATGTCTGTTCTGTGAGAGGACACGTTTGGAAGGAACTGTAGCAGAAAGATCTGCATGCGTGCCCCATGTTAGGGACATCCAAAGGTGAGAAACTAATGGCTCCAGCATCCCAAGAGCTTTTGGCTTTCCAAGATGAATCTAAACATCAGAACATTTGTGTGCAACCTCCCGACTTTTAATTCATTTGTTTTGTGGTCTTAGAGGTTGAATGCACAGCTTTGTGCATGCTAAGTAAGTGCTTTAACACTTAGCCACATCCTTAACATTATTTTTATCTATTTTTGTGTGGGTATGCAGCACTGGGGACTGACCCAGGGCCTCACAAGGGATCGGCAGCTTCCTTATCCCCACATTTGAATCCTGACATTAAACTAGATGTCCCTTTGACTCATACTAAAAATATTCTCTTTAAAAAAAAAACAAGATTTTTGATGCAATAGACACTTGTTTCTTTCCTAAAAGTCAAGGTAAGGGTCAGAGACTATTCATATATTCCTTGATGTTTAAATCTGTCAGAGCAATAGGTTTCCTCTCCTGGTCTAAGATGGCTGCTCTGACTCCTACACTCACATGCACACGCACACGTGCACACACATATGCACAAGGCAAGCAGGAGGGAAATGAGAAGGAAAAGAAAAGGTGTACCCGTCTCTTTAATGGTGTAACACCTTCACAGACACCCCATTGTCTAGTACTTAGCTGAATAGGTCCATCCACCTGAGAGAAGCCAGGAAATGCAGGCTCTATTCTGCCTGACCCCAACACCCAACTATCAGAAGACATACTGCTAAAAGGAAAAAAAATAGAGTAACTACAAATAATTTAGAGTTAAAAAATACTATGACAACCAAGAAAAAAATACATCTGTGGGCCCTTTGGGGACAAGAAGAATTGGTGTCTGTCAGAGCTGGATCGGAGAGTGTTACTGGGATAAAATACATTTCCAATTGAAAGTCTTCTCCTCCTCAGCGTTTCCCATGCATGGGTGCACAGTGTGGCTCCACACTGTGCTAATTGGTGCAGAGTGACCTGTTCTCTTTGACCCAGTAATGTTGATGACACAGCCGCTATTCCCTGGGAATAGAGGTCATCTGGGAGGGACTGCAAGACCAGGGCCACAGGTGTGCAAGTGGCCCAGTGAGGACTCTGTCCCACACCTGTTGGCTGACATTTGTGTCCTCTTCAGTACCCCATGACTTGGGGACAGGTGGCGATGACCTTGCTCCCACTGTACAGCTCCTAATCAGTCCTTTTCACACACAATGGAGGAATAGCCATAGAGCATTCTAGAATCCGGAACCCCTACGTGGAGAAGGAGCCTCCAGCCATCAACTGGATCCTCTGGGTCCTTCCCACTGCTCTTTGATCTCGTTTTCATACAAATTCCTCCACCTACTTATATTTTTTTTAAAAAAGGCAAAGAGCTTAAAATAATGACTTCTGAGGAAGGACTGTTTTTCTTCAAAATCAGGAGTAATTGTTTTCTTGCTTTGCTAGGAAGGTAGGTCCTCTCATCTCCTGCCCAGGATTTGGCCATCTACTTTTCTATGGCCCCCATGAGCTTGTCTTTCTTCAACAGACACGTCCCTTGTGATCCATCACCAGGCCATTATCCTGCCTCGGGTGGGGTGGGATGGAAAAACTCCTTTCCCCTCTCCCTTCAACACCTATGTCTGGGCTCTTTGATTTGCCAGGCTAGGCAGGAGGGAGGTTTCCTGAGGGGGATGACCTCAGAGCCCTCCCTGTGGAGAGCCCACAGGCATCTCATCAAGCGGGGGCTGCAGAGGTGGGGAGTTCAGATCTGCTTCCTGGGAGATAGCCTCTTAAGAAAGCTTCTTTGATGCCCAGCCTTGTGGGACAGGCCTGCCACATGAGCTACTCCTGAAGCAGGAGGATTGGAAAGTTCAAGGCTTGCCTGGGCTACAGAGTAAGTTCAAGGGCAGCCTGGACCAATTAGTAAGACCCTGACTCAAAGGAAAGAGAAGGCCATCATGGGACAAGAAGGTCGATCATTTGTTTAGCATGTGTGAAGCCTAGTTAAACCCCTAGGACCCCAAAAGTAAAAGGGAAAGGAAGGTTTCATTTTGTTCCTGATGTGTGGTGCCACCCCTGTGAGTGGTAGCTCCTTCCCACACTTGGTGCCCTAGACTAACAGACACCTGGGCCTCGCTGCTGTTCTGCGGTGGCCCACTCCACACTAGGAGTCTCCAAATTTTTGCCTCCAGGAAGGCCAGGGATCCACTTCCCTGACCCACAAACTAGGCAGGTTTGCTTTCCTCTGTCCTGCTAAGCCTTGAAGGCAGAGCAACCCACTGCCTACACTTCACGAGAGGTTTGCAGTATCCTAGATACTGTTCTGTTGCTCTAATGAACTGCCGGGACCAAGGAAGCTTAGAGGAGAAAGGGGTTTTCCTGCTAGCTAGCTATCATGTCTTAAATTAATCCATTTTTATTAATCTATGTATTGTCATGTGGCCATGGCATTAGGGGTCTGCTGGCATCTTGCTCCCTGGGTGGCAGGCTGGCATCTGCTCTTCTTCACCTCTGTCTTCAGTTTGTATGTATCACCTAACCTTATTCTGCCTTGCCATTGAGCAAACAGCTTTATTTATCAACCAATGAGAGCAACACATATTCACAGCATTCAGAAAGACATCCCACAGCAGCTGTGATCACAGCCATGTACCACCACACCTGGTGTTTTGCATAAACCCTTAGGATCTAAACTCAGGTCCTGGCATTTATATGACAAGGACTTCACCACTGGCATTTCCATAGACCTCCTGTTCTTTCTTGATGGCATTCGTTCACCAAACCCATGATTCAGGGACATACCTGTCAAAGCCCTACCCACATGGAACCATAGTCCAGAGTAGGTCACCATGTGATATCAGCAGACACAGAGCCCAGGAAAGAAAAGAATGTAGAGGCTGGAGGCCTGGCAGACAGGATGGCTGTTTTAAAAGAGTGACCAAGAAAGGGTCTTCAACAAAGTGACTTTTTTAAAAAAAAACTGTAGAAAGAACACACAGGGATCATTATAGGCCTGTCTAGATAAGGAGTTCTCAATCTGTAGGGTCGCCTATCAGATATCTTGAATATCAGATATCTAGATTACGATTTATAACAGTAGCAAAATTAGTTATAAAGTAGCAATGAAATAATTTTATGCTTGGGGATCACCACAACACGAGGAACTGTATTGAAGGGTCAGTGCATTAGAAAGGTGGGTTTAGAACCACAGTTCCATGTGGGTTCTTGATGTCTGGCATGTAAGCCCCAGAGTGTCTACAGACAAGTTAGTTCTGAAGAAACAGTACAATGAGAAAGTTCTGGAACACTTCTGGAATTCATTTCAGGGGTTGGAGTGGATGTTACTGAAAATGAAACGTATGGTCCATTTGGGGGAAGCAGGAAGAGTGATCAGCAGCTGTACTACGGATATCCTCAGAAAACTCAGGAGATAAAGTTCTCTGTGGCAAATAGAGAAATCAATATTTTCTCAATTTATTTTGAACTCAGAACCCCCCAGGCAAGAAGCAAATTGCAAGAATTCCCTTCTCTAGATGGGCGTTTGGGCTCCTCCTATCTCTGGCTATTGTGAGCACAATATTTCTATGACACCTGATTGCTGTTCTTTGAAATAAAATAACTAGGGTCTTGCCTGGTTTCTTTCCCTCCCTCCCTCCCTCCCTCCTCCCTCCCTCCCTCCTTCCTTCCCTCTCTCCCTCCCTCCTTCCTTCCTTCATTCCTTCCTTCTTTTCCTTTTTGTGTTAATTAAATTTATTACTTGACAGTTTCACACATGTACATTATGCACATTGACTTGTCACACATACACTCATACATTTATTTCTTGTCTTCTTTAGACAAGGTCTCTTCCCACATACGCAAGGGTGACTTTGAACCTCTGACTCTCCTGGGTTTGCCTCATGACTGACCATCATGCCCAGTGTCTGCAGTGCTAGCAACAGAACCTGGGAAACCCTAGGTTTTGTGCTTGCACAGCAAACACCCTACCAAATAATCTGCATTCCTGGATATGCTCTTTAAAGCAGCTCTCTTGGTGCTGGAGAGATGGCTCAGCTGTTAAGAGCACTAGTGTTTCTAGTCCCAGGTTCATATTCCCAGCACCCACATGGCGGCTTACACCTGTAACTCCAGTTCCAGGGGATCTGAAACCTTCATACAGACTTCCATGCAGGCAAAACACTAATGAACATAAAATAAAAATAAATTATACAAATTACGGCAGGTCTCCTTATATATGTAATGCAAAGTATAAAATCACATTTTAAAAGTGAAAATGCAGCATATTCATTTTAGAACCTTCCTGGAGTCACACCATCACCCTAGTCTAGTTCAGAATGTCTTCATCACCTCCTATGAGTCCCACATCTCTCCACTCTCCCATCCCTCAACAACTACTTCCTGCCTACCTGAGTTTGTCTATCTTGAAATTTTTAAGTAAATAGAATCCTACGATGTGTGAGTTTTATATCCAGGTTTTTCCTCTTTAGCGTGATTTCAAGGCTCAACCATGTGATAGATAAGTCAGTTTTAGATTCCCTTTTATTGTCCAGGAACATTCCATCGCCCAGGACACTTCTCATTTTGTCCATTTATTGGCCATTGTCAGATGGATTTGTGGACCATTTCCAGGCTCCTCCCAGCATCTGATTTTGTGGCAGCTTATTGCTAGCTTTTCACCATTTAAAATTTCCCTTTTTGTTTACTTACATAGTTGATTTGCTTTTTTTTGAGTCAGGCTCTTATGCAGGCAAAAGGACCTATGCCATTGTCAGATGCACCCGGGTTTTAAGGCTAAGCAAGCTCTTCCATGAAAACTCATCACAAAGAACAGGTGTAGGCAGAACACTGCAGATCCATTCCTGACCAACTTATGCAACCTATCCCCTGAAAATACATGATTAAAAGAAGACAAGGATAACAGCATCCATCCACTTAAAACCTATGTAGGTATGTGTGTGCACGTATATGTATTTTCTCTATTTCTGATGGAATAGGCTTGTAATCTTTAGGGAAATCAATAGGAGGAGTAATGACCGATTATACTACGAGAAAGGACAATTTTAAGACTCTCTGGAAATAGCACATACATAAAACATTCTTGAGCTGTGCACAAATGTAGGAATTACTACTCTATGCAAGGGATTCATGCCAAAGTGAGCATGCACTCAGGCCTTAATGAATCTCAGCATCAGCAGCAATTTTATAACTGTGAAAGCCACTGTCTTATGCTGTGCAGGGACAGGAGTTCCAAAGCCATGGAGACAAGACCTCTGTGCCTAATTTATAGCCACGTATTCAGTGAACTGGGTCTGTTGTACAAATCAAAGTGCTTGGCCATGTGATCCACAACATACTGAAGTTTAAAAAATAAAACCGTCTTAAAGGTCCTGAGGGGTCTGGACCACACAGCTCTTTCCTCTGGACATTGAAAATGATGGAGTTGATTCAGAGTGAACAGGGAAAGAGAGAGCAGGAGGTAGCTGCAGTATCTGCCTGCAGGCTCTGCGTGGGAGCAATTATCTCTTGATTCAGGAAACTGACTTGCTTCCTTCCGTCTCTTACTTCCTTTCCACCCAAGCTTGGTCCAACTTTGTTACAAAGACGCAGAGAGACTTGTCACCTGCTTGATCATCATCTCAGTGTAAGGATTTGCCTGTCACCTGTTTGGGATAATGGTTGAAATTTTCGGTTCTCAACTGATGCTTGGCAGATCCGATGTGTTGGATTGCTCTCAAACAGCTAAAAGAAATCCACACGTCCTACCTGTTGTCAAGCTCATTTAGCAGATTATTCTAAGACTAAAGGAAAAGGAGAGAGCCTGTGCAATGAATCTTTTAAGGAAAATATTACAGAGTGTGAACAAAAGCAAATGCATGGGATGCTAATGTGTCAGTTCCAAAATCCAACTCAGAAATCCTTCCACGAAACATTTGAAAAATGCCTATATTCACACAAAGTCCAGGCAGATTGCAAACACAAAAGATGATCAAACATGAACAGCTGGAGAGGGTAGGCTGCTCTCCTCCTGGACCTTCACAGGGATCCTAGCCATGCCTTGATGGATGTCTATTGTAGAGACTTAAGTTCCTTTGGCTAATGAGGTTGTCACTTTCCTGTCTGGCATATCCCTTCCTTCACACTGCCCCGTCATGCTGGGTGTTTGGTGACATCTGAGCCAACTTGAGAACTTGTGGTGTGCACATGTATGGATGTTGTTGTGTTCGTGTGTGTGTGTGTGTGTGTGTGTGTGTGTGTGTGTGTGTGTATGTGCACGTGCGTGCGCAGAGGGGTCAGAGGTCAACCTCTGGTGCTGCTCCTCAAGAACCACCCATCTTGACTTGGGGACCTGGAAATTGCTCATCAGACTAAGGCAACTTATCAGTAAGCCACAGGAAGCTCCCTGCCCGTGCTTCCAGCTGCTATGATTACAAGCAGGTACCCGTACCCCAGCCCATCCTCACTCCCACCATACCTATGCTATCTCTCTGCCGCCCATGGCTTTTTACAAACATGCTAGAGATCAAACACAGGTCTTCCTAATTGCACAGGAAGCCCTTACCCACTGAACCTCCTCCCCAACCCCACAAGCACATCGTCATTTTATATTCACAGATGATCAGTATTTTTCATTTAGAATCTCTTCTATCCAGATGTGGTGGTACACACCTTTAATCCCTGAACTCTAGAAGCAGAGGCAGGCAGATCTCTGTGAGTTTGTGAGTTGATGGCAACCTGGTCTACCTAGTGAGTTCAGGGCCAAATAAGGCCACATAGTGAGACCCTGTCTTAAAACAACAGCAACAACAAAAAATTAAATAAGTAACTTTTTTAAAAATAGGATTTCTATTCACACCCTTACAGTCTTTTTAAAATTTCATTCTTTGAGTATTTCATGCATGGATGCAAAAGTGATATTTATCATTTACTACGCCGTGTTTTCCTCCCAGACACCTTCCTTTCCACAGCTCCCCTTCCAATTTCATAAAGACTTTTCCAAGGCTGGAAAAACTTCCACCAAGCCAGTAGGCAGACAGACAGACAGACAGACACCAAGTCTATGGCTCAGGCCTATGGAAAGAGACCACTGGCCTTTGCTCTGCCTCTTAACACTGGGTGAAGACCTCAAGCATCTGATGCCCTACTAAGCAAACCAGAGACCTAGACCATCTTCTCGCTTGGAGTGGGGAGAATGAGCCACACACTTGCAGCCTGCCACTGAGCTACTGCTCTAGCCCAGAATACAGATTCTTATGCCACATTTTCTGGCTTCAAATTGTTGGCAAACAACCATGCAAAATGAATCTAAAGAACAAATTTGATCCGTAGGTTGTTAAATTTCCATCTTTAAGATGAATGTATTCTGGGATGATGGGAAAAGTTTATGGGCCCATGTAAGAATTGTAATTTTCTCCCAATGTCTTTTTATTAATATCATCAAACAAGACTATCTTTTTTTTATCATTTAAGTCATAGTCCTTGGTAAGTGGATGCTTTAAGAACATTCTCCCAAGCCCAGATTTTATTTTATTGTATTATATTTTTGAGACAGGGTCTCACTATGTATCCCTGGCTGGCCTGGCCTTCACTATATAAACCAAACTGCCTCAATTGTTCAGCAATTCTCCTGCCTCTGCTTCTGCTTCCTGAGTGCTGGGATGGAAGGTGGATCTCATCATGCCTTGCCCACTACACTGCCTAAGGAACCTCCATCTAGTGTCAAGATCAGATGCTGGGCCCAACATGACATCGCATCTGAACTTGAACTAATGATCCCGGGTTCCGGCTCTACATCTTCACTCAGAGGAGTTTAATAAGGAGCTGGTGAGCCCCACCCAAGGCCACCTTCTGAGCCCTAAAAGTCATAAAAGGTGAGGCTCCAAAGTCTCCATGGAGCTTCTGCTGGCAGCCATGTCACTCTGCTAGTGTTAAGTGTTATTCTTTTGGGGGACTTACATGGCTTGAAGGTAGTGGTGGTCTCCCTGTTTCCTCTCTTCTGCTAGTTCCACCACCTCTGGCCCCTTCTTAGCTGTGTCCATGGCCTCTCTACTTACTAAGGTCACAACTAACCAGTTAACTCTTTAGAAAATCTGTCTGGAACACAGCAGCTGAATTAACCAATCCCCAGGTCTCCATCCCATGACTCTGTAACTATAGTCCATGATCCAAATATGCCTGCTACCTAGCTTTGTTAATAAAGTTTTATTGGCATTCACGTCATGTACTAACATACTTTTGTGTTATCACAGGCTGCTTAAGCCATCGTGAGAGAGATCATATGGCTGGGGAAGCCAAAACTACCCACTGCCTTGCTGTTTACAGAAGGATTTATTAACCCCTCAGGCCTTCACGTCTTCTTATTTTCTGCACAGTAGTAATTATCTGAAATCATTTGGTTTTCGTTTGTTTTTGGCTTCTGCAATGCAGTACAAACTCCCCAAGGTCATTGCCCCTGTACCTGGAACATAATAATATCATAATATGTTTTCATTGAGTCTACTTAATGACCCCATGCTTTACCATCTCTAAAGCAGAGAAGATTCAGGGGCCTTTCAGCTTGCCAGGTCTTCCATCATAGTCTCTGAAGCTGCCATCATATTTTTCTGCCAGCAGGAATGCTGTGGAGATTTGGCGGATTTAGGTGGTGGAAACCGAACCAACAAATTTCACTGGGACAGACAAGGCTGAAACAACAGACCCTCAGCCTTGAGGAGAAAAAGCCAAGATATGAGATCAGTAAAAGAATGAGTGTGGTGTGGTCATCAGGCATGTGACTAACAACCCAGGAGCTGTTACAGACTCAGCTTATTTCTAAGTGGCAAAACCTTTCACCATAGCTCTATCTGGCCATCTGAGTGGGTTTTTTTCCTAAAAGAAGTACTTCTTGGTTTCTCTCCTAACCTGTGCGCTCTTAATTCCACACTACCTGTGCTAATGTTAGCCCAGCTCCATCTTATATCCTGGCCACTGTCTACACATCACCTGCCAGAGATAAATTCCCAAGTCACTTGCTCACATCTCTCTCTTTCCTATGACAAACTTGGAAATACCTTCCTCAGTCCTTCTGTCTCATGGACACAAACTTCTCAGCAACTTAAAGACCTGGCATTCAGCTGCTGATTCCATATCTATGAAGACTTTTCATTCTCTTCCAACTACTTATGAACAAGTGTCATTTTACATCCATCTTCATCATGCTCTCTTTCTCTTGGGTTGTGTTTGACCTAAATTCAGCCTGTAGAACCAAGTCCCTGGCTCCATGCTGAGTTGCATGCCAAACACTCCCAAACCACTAAAATTTCTCAGGAGCCCTAGTCCTGTCCTTTGGGAGGACACTACATAGATAGGGGTGTAAAAATGTGCCTGCTTTCCTTGTTGCTAGGTAGGTAGATAGATAGATAGATAGATAGATAGATAGATAGATAGATAGATAGATACATACATACATACATACATACATACATACGTACATACATATATACATACATACATATATAGATTACATGTGATAGATAGATGTTAGGTATATAGATAGGTAAATGGATGGATGGATGGATGGATGTACAGACGGACAGAGAGAAAGATGATAGACAGACAGATGGACATCTTTTGGTGGAGCTCTTTCTCTTCATCTTATCCATACTCACAATAAAGGAGATAAATTGATACTAAACAGAAGGTGTTGTGTTAAGGCTTGTGGAGGGTGTTTGCAGAAGCTTCCAGGCAGGGGAACACATTACACCTCCCCCTGTCTGTAAATGTGAGTAGCCTTGAATTGTCAAGCCAGGTAGAGCACATCTACAAAGAACTTAAACGCATTAAACTCCTGGAAATACTAGATCCTTCTGTAGCCACTGGGGTTTTGGTGTGCAGTTGATTAGCATTTGAACGAATCTGTGAGACTTTCAAGGCAAGTTGGTGGATGAAGATAAGTAGGCTAATGCAGTGGATTCCACAGTCTAATGGCTCCATTTATCAAGGGAGCAGGTTTTAACATAATGCATAAACCTTTCTCACATGGCCATTTTACTACACATTTAATTCTATTGCAACATGGCACTGCAGGCCGAGGAAATAAAGAAGTTAAATAAGGTTAACATTCTGAGAAAAGACAAAAAGAAGAAAACAAATACCCTCCTCTTTCTCCAAGTAAAAGATGATTGACCAAAATATGGAAATCTCTATCGGTGACAGCGTCTGACAGATGACAAAACATGCTGCTGATGCTTCATGATGGGGACGTGAGCTCTCATTTCCACTGAACCCACATCCAGCATTGGGGATGATACTAGTAGGATGCTACCATGGAGTCAGTCAAGATACGAAATAGTTAAAGGCCTTCCTGCCACTTGGATCTTTTAGGGTCCTGAAAACCTTTGTGTCCAGTCTTTATCCCCTGTTCCATAGTCTTTTCTTTTCTTCTAGTCTGTGTCCACTGAGGGAGACCTCCCCTACCACTCATCTTTGGAAAACCCACTCATTCAAGACGTTTTGTTTCTTCTATTAGTGATCTGAAAAATGTACCCTGACATTACAATTCTGATTTTGTCTGCTGGAAAGGTCACCAGAGGCTTGTGAAATGAAGGTATTTGACCAGGTGCTAAGGGAGGGTTTGGGGCTTTGCAAGCCACACTTCTACGGACAGTGTAATTTTATCAGCAAGCCATCTGAAATGATGTTGCAGTATAGATTTGAGGTTTCTTTACTAAAGGTCTCTGCCTCACGGTGTAGCAGTGGAGATGTAAATAACCAATGAGCAATTGTTTGGGGGGAACTGAGGATTGAACCCAGAGCCCTCTGCATGTCATATCTCCTAGTTTTGCTTTTGAGGTGGTTCTCAGTACTTTCTTCCATCAGACTGGCCTTGAACTTGTGACCCTCATGCCTCAGCCTCCCCACTAGCCATGATGGCAGGCTTGTTCCATCAATTAGTCCAAATTATGGTAGTTAGAAGCCTAAAGAAGTCACTTAGATTTTTCACACACATCTTAGTGTTTTATATATCTATATATAGACAGTTTCATTTTATCTGCAAACCACCCAGATCGATGTTGCGGTATAGATTTGAGTTCTCTTTACTGAAGGTCTCTGCCTCACAGAGTAGCTGTCAAGATGCAAACAACCAATGACCAACCATTTGGGGGCAAACTGAGTACTAAACCCAGGGCCTTCTACAATGTGTGTGTGTGTGTGTGTGTGTGTGTGTGTGTGTGTGTGTGTGTGTGTGTATTTATTAGAAAATATATACTTTAAGAGTTTGGAGTGTTAGGAAGAATTTAATACTGTTCACTAAATCTCTCATAGATGGCAAACATTTATAATATGCAGTTTTTATTTTCTCTTTTGTTTTTGTTTACATTCATCTGGAGTTTTTGGCGGAGGGGCAGGGGAGGGGGGCTATACACACGCCATGCCACATGTCTTAGGGTCAAAGGGCAGCTCACAAGAGTCCATTCTTTCCTTCACTTTGGATCAAATTCAAATTGTCAGTCTTGGCCATGAACACCTCTACCAGCTGAGCCACCTTGACGGCCCGTGTGTGTGTGTGTGTGTGTGTGTGTGTGTGTGTGTGTGTGTGCATCTGTGTGTGTGCTTGTGTGTGTGTGTTGAGTGGACGTGTATGTATGCATGTGTGTACACCTGTATATTCATGTACAGCAGCCATAGGAGGATTTTGGGAGTCCTATCTGTCATTTTATTTCTTTGAGCCAGGGTCTCTCACTAAACCTAGAGCTAGGCTTTCAGCTAGAGAGCACTCAACAGTGCTGGGGTACAGGCAGGCCCAGCTTCTACACAGTTGGGGATTTGAACTCTGGTCTTCACACTTTCGTGGCAAGCACTCTCACTTCTGAGCCATCTCCATGGTGCCACTATTCTATTTTCAGGAGATGCTCCTCTGCTATTGGATTGAAAACAGTTTTCCCTAATGCCTAAAACAGCCTCATGGTTGCCCATTGTGTCCAAACTCGTATCCAAAGTCACTTTAAACATTGAGTCTTCTCTGTTTCCTCCTAAAGATGGTATTTGGTACATTTTTTTGGCAGGATGTGGGTATTTGCAATAAGAGTTTTGCTAATCGAAATAGCTTAAACTGGACCCAATTTCTTTCCCTTAAAAAAAAAAAAAAGTAAAAAGTTTGTTCTTCTTTGGGAAGCTTAGCGTCCTTCTGTGCACTGCAAAAACAGCCTGACTAGATAATAGCCTGAACAGAAGGAAGAAATGCGTAAAGATCTTGTTTCACAAAAGTGAGTGAAGAATCTTAACATATTCTCCATGTACCCAAAAGTGTCCTATAAAAGTCGTTCAACCCCAACAGGGACTGGGAAGAGGGCTCAAACGGCAAAGGGCTTGCTTTGCAAGTAAGAGGACCTGAGCTGCCTCCTCAGACCCACATTAAACTAAGCAAATAAATAAAGACATACACAAATAGATAGATAATAAATAAATAAAAGCTGATCATGGTGGCACATGCTTAAATATTTTATCAGGTGTGTGTGTGTGTGTGTGTGTGTGTGTGTGTGTGTGTGCATGCACTCATGCAACTACAGATGACTGAGGAGGCCAGAGGCTTTGGTTCCCCCAGAGCTGTCATCACAGGAATTTCAGAGTCACCCAGTGTGGACACTGGGAACTGAACTTTAGGTCTAGGATTCAAACTCGGGACTTTGTGCTTGCAAGACAAGCCTGGGTGAACTGTGGCCTCAGCCTTAACACTGTGAATATTAACTCCTTTTCCAGCATACAGAAAGGTCCTTCCTTACTTTTTAGTGGGGTGGGCAAGGTTCAGGTCACCAGTTGCATAACAAACACACAGAGTCTCTGTGAGGATTCACCCTTGAGAGCATAAACGGAGCACATGTACATTTGAGTCACCTCAGTTGGATTTTCAAAGGATGTGTTATTCCTGCAGAGGAGAGAAGCCTAGGAAAGGGGGAGAAGGGATGAACTCATTGCACTCTGTGTCTGGATGCCTCTCTACCACCAGGTGGGACTCTTGGTGAGGGACTGACTCACTATCTGGACTACTTTCATGCCTCACCAGCCTCAGATCTTTCCTCTACAGCTGTGTCTGTTTTTCTCCTGTCCTCTCCATGGACTGATCTGGAACTCCATCCACAAAGGTTCTAGAAAGAATACACACTTCCTTTGTGTCTTTTCTCCAAATGACTCAACTCTTTGGTGTTGGCAATAGAAAGAGACATTTTTCTCTTTTGCATGATTCTAGTTCAAGTGCCATTTTGAAATTAACAAATGTGCTTTGCCCAGTCACCCTAAGCCTTGGCGATACGGCCCATTGAGACAAAGATAGCCCTCTTCAAGTTTCTGCTGAGGTCATTCTTCTGCTAGGACGCTGCTTCCTATCACCCGCTTTCATTGCTCTGTAAGTCAGTGTCTCAGAACCTAAGAGCACACCAGCAAAGATTATGGAAGCCGTCAACCATCTGTCTTCCAGGGAATCTTCACACTGGGCTGTGTGTTGAAACTGTACCAGGAAGCAGCTGTGGTACAAGAAAACAGGCGAGAGAGATCTTGAACTCTTTAAAGATGGTTTTAACTCTCCACGAAGCCACCTTGTCAGTTAGCCTCTCTGGTTTTGTCAGCTCCTCTGCAAAGTGGGAATGAATGGTGCCATCCCCAAGGGGCCATAAGGAGGGCGAAATAACAATTACCAGGAAACTGCTCAGCAAACTCTGAGGTGCTGTACACACATAGGAAAAATGCACCCAAAACGGCAGTGTGGGAGCTTCTTGAGCAGAAAATAGTAAACCAGAGGGGATCTGAGAGACACAGTACAGAAAAGGAAGAGCAAAACCAGACATAACCATCCAAACCATTATATTTGAATTCTTTTATTTTTTTATAATCTCTCTTTTTATTGTGTGAGAATGTCGTATATGCATATGATGTGTTTTGGTCAAATCTACCCTCCCCCACTCCCCATCTCCAATTTCTCCTCTTACCACCCTATTTTCCTCCCAACTCCATGTGTTAGTTTTTCTTTAACCCACTGACCCACTTAGTGCTAGCAGTATGTGCATGGGTGTAGGTTCATCTACTGCAGCCTGGGCACAACCCTGAAGAAAGCTGACTCCCCCTGTTCCCCACAGCCATCAGTTGCTAATAGCTCCTCAGATAGAGGAGGGGTTTCATGAGCCCTTCTCCCACCCATGCTGGGATTCTGGCTGGCTTGATCTTTCAGAGGTCTAGAGCATAGTCCTATATATTGTGAGTTCATGTCTGCAATGACACTGTATGTCCAGCAAATACTATTCCACAGCAAATGTCTACTCCCTCTGGCTCTTACAATCCCCTACCCTCATCACAGACCACAAAGATCTTTCCCAATAATTGAAGAACTAGCTTCATCAGACACCACATTTAACATAGATGCATACAACTTTACACACTTGGCAAAATATTTAAAATACCAGGTATCTCTAAAATTCATTTATGTGCATGTGTGCAATGTGTGTATGTGTGTGTGTTTGTGTGTGTGTGTGTGTGTACATGAAAAAAATCACAAGTAGTTAACCTGCCACTCAACTTGATCACAAAAATCGCAGGCATGAATATGCAAGGAAATTTGAATGTGTGTTTGTCAGCAACCGAGTATTTGGCAAGGGGGGAAATTTAAATAGATTGCACTTACAGCTGAGGGAAGGAAGAATTAAACACAAATTTACAGGTGAGTGTTAGCAAACAGCATATATAGTAAACGGTTGTCAGAAATAGACCTGTCTAAATCCACTAGGAAACAGACATTCTGTTCATGCTGTTGTGTTAGAATCGGAACCATCAACTTAGGTTTCTCAATCACAAACTGCTGTGTCTACATGGTAGCCCTCACCTCTCAAAAGCTGGTGGGATGAAGGGTTATTTGAGACATTTCAAATGAAATTTCAGATAAGGTCAAGCCAGGGTGGTCAAATCAGTGAGACAATCAATAGGAATTTATGAGATCATCCACATGCTTGTAAATTATGGTTCACTATATTACAATGAAGAAAAGCCCCAAAATGTCAGAGGAGAGAGCAGATCTTGGGTGCTGGCTTGAGAGACCGAATGTCACAGGGCAAGGCTTCAGAGTCACACACCTGCCTCAGGGTCTGAAGCCAGCCCATGAGGAAAATACTGTGCACCATCAAAATTCTCTTAAAAAGTTTCTGAGACCCTTTGTCTACTCTAAACCTTCTCTACTCTCCGTGACTTTATAAGTGCAATGTCATTTCTTTGAGGGGTTAGGAGGAGATGGGCTTAGTAGATAAAGCACTTGCCATGCAAGCTTAAAGAAGTTGGGTCTCCAGAAACCCCATAACAGCCATATAGACACGGCAGTTGGCTTCTAATCCCAGCACTCAGGAGGTGAGATAAGGATAGCCTAGGAGCAAACTAACTAGTATGACTAAGCCAAAGGGCAGCGTCTGGCTTCAAATGAGAAACTCTGATTTCGTACATAGGACAAGGGCTGGAGGAAAATATTGGACAACAGCTTCTGGCTTCTACACACACACACACACACACACTCATGCCACACACATTCAAACATACATATGCACACACTTTCAACAATTTTTAAGTTTTTCTTTGTGCTCCTATGCCCACAGAAGACAGGACTCTAATATCGATAGTAACTCACACACATGCGCATACAGGCCTTAACACATAGCCTTCTTTGGTCATTCTAATATCCACAGAGGTTCAAGAGCTGTTGTGCTTAGAAAGCACCAGACAGAAAGGCCCCGCATAGGTGCTGTGCTCTGCGGTCTTCTCTGGAGATACCCAGTGCGAAGGACAAGTGGAGAGATGTGCAGGGCTGGCTGTCCAGCACTAGTAATCGACCTCCCTGCTTTAATGTTGAAAAATATTTTTGAGGCTTAAATGAAAGAGAAGATGGCATCTTCCTTCAGGACCATGTTAGGGAACTGATGCACATGTACCTTTTAACACCTCTTTCTGTATGTGACCCCTGTTGACTGTTGGTGCAGGATCACCTTCATGATAATAAGACAACACTGATTTAGTGAAGCTGTGGACACAGAAATGACAAAGAGAAAGAAATTAAATAACAGTAATAATAATGCAGTCATTATCCACATTAATTGCTGTTGTTGAGATAGTTATTTCTTTTTGTGCTCGGTGACTCCAGGCTCAGTATCAAACCTTTTTGTGCCTCTGCCATTTACCTGTTTGACTGGTTTACACAACTGAGAGTCCCCTGGGAAGAGGGAGCCCTGGAACAGTATCAGTTAGATTGGCCCTGGGGACAAGTCTGTGAGACACTGCCTTGATTGGTGGTTAAAGTGGGAGGCTGGTCCACTGTGGGTGGCACTGTTCCTAGGCAGTAGTTCCCAGGCTGTATGAGAAAACCAGCTGAGCATGAGCTGGAAAGTGAGTCAGTAAGCTCATTATTTCTGCTTCAGTTCCTGCTTGACTTCCCACCCTGACTTTGCTTGGTGATGGACCATAGCCTATAAGCTAGAATCAACCCTCTGCTTCCTAAGTCGTGGTGAGCTTCACAACAAGAAAATAGAAGGTAGAACACTTGTGGGAAGGAAAGATGATATCTTTGTCTCCTGCCCCAAAGAGTGATGGGTGAAGTAGGCTCTGGAATGTGTAGGAGACCGCACAGGTAGAGTACAAAATGAGAAAACAACACTGCAGTATCCCATTCTCAATGCATCCCAGATCTGGAGGAAGTCGGGACCAATGCATTCTCAAGGTCATGGTACAAGACTAAGTGGCTTTACTGTGAGAGCCATGGGGATGTGACAGATGGTTGAGCTTTGGGTACATTTGTCCAGAGCCCCACAGAAGACAGATGCTGCTGTGTGTGTGTGGAAGCTACTGTGAGAGCCACGGGGATGTGACAGATTTGGGAAATTCTTAAAGATCAGCAGTGTCCATATAACCTCTGTAGAGATGTCCAGTCTTTGTCCCTACTGATCACTGGTTGGAAGCAAATAGGAACCTGCTTCTAACAATTTATCTAACAATGTCTCCTGTCCTCATCCATAGTCACAGCATGTAAGCTTTCTAGTTTTCAGCTCCCTTACCATTGTATAGAGCACAGCACATTGGGGAAACTGAAGGTACTCTACAAGGCACCCAAATAGAGGCTTCTTCTTCTTTTGCAGCCCCTAACATTTCCAGAATATTCACGGATACATCTCCTCCCATAAGGATCCACTTCTATAGGGACCAAGGATCCCATCCAGCAAGTCAGCCTTCTCATGCACTCATGTCTGCATAGCTCAGGTTCTTCCTCACTGTGCCAGGATCCCCAGAAACCCCTATGCTTTAGGGGAGAGGAGATGGAAGGGTATTGGGCTGGTTAGTGAGCCTCTGACCACATTCTGCCCTAAAGTTACTTTGCCAGGATGTCTGCTTTTGAGACCCTCAAGCTAAGACTTGGCTTTCTGCTCTGTGACGACCGCTGTGAGCTGCTGTGGTTTGGACACAGTTTGATCCCTAAGAGTCATAGGTTGCAAAGGTGGTTCCCAGGATAGCTGGCTCCCAGATCTCACCAGGTGATCTTATCCCCATGGGCTGTCACCACTGTGACATCCTCGTACTGAAGTCTTCTCCAGAGGCCTCATCGATGGGGGTGTCTGGCCTTCAGAAACTGTAAGGAATGTAAACGTATACAGCCTTGAGTATTTCATTATAGCAATGGCACATGAATCGATCCTTGAGGCAGTCTGCCTCTTTCAGAGCCAAGATGGTCTTGCTTAAGAAGTAGGACTCACGGCTCCTTCTTCAAAACATTCGGCAGCGACAATGATCTGCCACCATCAAAGGGCCCTGAAGGAGCTGCATGTGTCATAGTTCTTTGCATAATCTATATGCCAGGTTGATGACCAGTGAATTGTGTTGATCCTTTAATGACAATGTCAATAGCTTGTCTCTTGGAGCCCTTAAGCCCAGATCCAAGCACATCTTAAGTCATTAATGGTACACAGTTTGAAACAGCTCCCCCAACCCCATCACAGCCTCTTCTGCTACATCCGTAAAGGAGGTGAAAAGTAGTTCTTTATGTCCTGTCATTCTTGAGCAGGATTTTTATTATTATGTAAAAAGCAATTATAACCCAGACAAAAACAATTCAATGTGTGAAATGGGAAAATAATTCTATTGTCACTGGAATGCTCCAGTTGGGGTCTGCCAAGTACATAGTGGTGTAGAACATGTGCTTAGAGCTGCAGGCCACTGTAAAATGTGTGGCTGTCCCAGCCCACCTGGTCAGGCCAGCTACATCTTCTTTCATACCACAAATACCCCTGTGGTGTCCAGTGCCCGGAACCCAGAGCTGTCCCCAGCAGCCCCCAGAGCCTGTATCACACTTCCTTTCTCCATCCTGGCCTCTCCAATTCAGTAATGTCCGTTCTGCAGCTAAGAGGGTCTTTTGAAAATTCAAAGGTCATCAATATGTCACTCTATTCCATTAAAACTGCTTCAAATTCCTCAGTTTTAAGGGTGTCTTGTTTTCTAGAGATACCGAAACAGAGTCTCCCAAGTTAAGTGACTTTAAAACCACAGAAATAAATGTTTAAGGTCACAAAATCAAGGAAGGGGGCATGCAGCACAAACTTGTGTGATCCCAGTACTTAGAAGGCTGAAACAGGAGGATTATAAATTTGGAGCAAACTTGGAATACAGGGTGAGATCCTACCTAAAAGCACAGAAGGAAGAGAAGAAGGAGGAGGATGGGGAGGAGGAAGGAGGAGGAGGAGGAGGAAGTGAAGGAAGAGGAGGAGGAAGGCAAAGGTGTGGGCAGGCCCAGCCTCTCTTTGAAGGTTCTAGAAGGGTCCTTTTCTTTTTCCAGGTTCTAGCATTGTGGCCTTGTCGACTAGTCACTCTCACGTTGCCTCTGTTATCACATGGCACCTCCCCTGTGTCTTCTCATGTCACTTCCCTTTTGTGTCTGCCTACAAATTTCCTGTGATGCATAAAAACACCAGTCAGTCCTTGGAGTCAAGCCCACTCTAAAGGCTTCATCTAACTTGATGCATCTGCAAGGTTGGTCTGCCGCTAAATAAAGTCACAATTCCAGGTTCCAGGAGTTGAAACTCCAACCTGTCTCAAGGACACACAATTCAAGTCACAACTTTATTTGGAGATGCGCAACCCCTTCTCCGTATCTCCCAGACCCAGTGGTGCCTGCCGCCCACCTCACCTCTCTCCCGTCACCCTGACAACAGTCCTCCGGCACCTTCAGCTCGTGCTTCCCACTTTAACACGTGTCTATTTGTGGATCAACTTTTGCAAGCTGTGCTTTCTTCCGGAAGGACCTCCAGCTCCTTGTCCCTTGTCCCTAACCACAGTCAGCTCCCTCATTCTCAGCCACCACATTTCTTTCTGAGCAAATCTCCTGGAGGGACACACTTGATCTAGCACCATCTTACCATCTGTGCCCTTTCTTCAATGCCATTTAGCTCTGTGGACAGTTAAATATTTATTTGGGTGATTGCTGAAGTCATCCCACTTGCAGGAACTGGCAAGGGATGAGAGCTGGTCTGTGATCAGAGTAGATACTTAATAATTACCATATGAGTTCACAAAATAGTCTGCAAATATGCAGTGTCAGTATATAATTGGCATTGCCTATAGATAACCTGTATGACTTAAATTGTGTTAATGATTTATTTTAATCATTTGTGTGTGTGTGTGTGTGTGTGTGTGTGTGTGTGTGTGTGTGTGAAGGTGTCCATGGAAGCCAGAGGCAGAAGAGAGTGATGGATCCCCTGGAGCTGGAGTTTCATGTGGTTGTGAGCCGCTTGATAAGTGGGTGCTAGGAACTGAATTCTTGTCCTCTATGAGAGAGCAAATGCTTTTACCCACTGAGCTGTCTCTGCCACCCCAGGACTTTTTACCTATAGAAAGTTATATTCTCATGAACTTCACGGGTTGTAATATCTTGAGACACAATTCTGCTTTTTCAGAGGAGTGAGTTAAATATGGTCTGCTGCTTGGCTTCCCCTGAACAGCTAAAGGGCAACCTCCCCATCAACTGGCTTTAGAAAGTGAACATCTAAAGAACCTTAAAAATGTTTACAAGAATAAAACTGAACAAAAGGAAAGGAAAAGGAAGCAAATGTGGATAGTTGAAAAGAAACAGGGGAACATCTTTATTTCTTCTGTATGACCTATCACACAAAAGAGAAGTATTTCCTCCATGAAATACCATATTAATCCTCAGTAGGTGTCCTTCAACTGGGCATAATTTCTTCACATCACATGGGATATGAAGAGTTGCTTCTTCAGGAGGAATAAGTGTGATATCTCATAGTTCACTCACTCTAGGATACCTAACGGTCCACACAGGGAGCATGCACAGTTTGCTAGCATGTGTATGGACAGGATGAGCCTACTGATGATGCTCACCCATGTCTGATTTATAGCATTTTCTATCCTTCCACCACTGGAGAAGGGAGCCACACGGTTAGAAATCCATCTGTCCTGTACATTGCCCCCTTCAATTAGTGGCTTATCTTTTAATATCTTTCCTGAGAGTCAAAGAAAATATGTACTTTACTTCCCTAGATAAAATTGCCATCCTCCAAACAGGATGAGCATTTAAATCCCAGTGACAGAGAAGTTGATGAGGACATTTGCTGGGGGGGTTGGGGAAGCCTAAAAAGAACAGGTTAACAAAACCTCTCATTTCTGGGAGGAAACTTTAGTAGGTGCTTCCTAATCCTGACTAGCAAAGGGTTGATGCTTTGATGAGCATGTATGTGGCATTGGCGTGCACACACACACACACACACACACACACACACACACACACACACGAGTACACACTGACTCAAGGCTCAAGTTTCCGTATTAGCAGAAAAGAAACAGAAAGAGTTTCCAGTAGAGGAAGGAAACCATTCATCCAGTGGGTTTGGCAGTTAGACACTTGGGGGGAAAATGACCTCTTATTAATATGCAGTTGTCACTGTGTTAATAGTGAAATATCGACCATCCCTCGCCTGATGCACACCAACTTATTCTAATTTACCTCAGAACAGAGTGACTTAGGGTTTCATCCTACATCTTCACAGCCTCCATCTGGCCACAGCTCAGGGCTGTGTTTATTTCTTTAGTAAACACAGCTAGCTGAGAACCAGGGAGAGGAGAAGATCACCCACAATTAGTTGTTTTTTGTTGTTGTTATTTGTTTGTTTGTTTGTTTTTCTTCCCTTGTTGAAATTCTGATTTTGCAAGAAAAATTTCGCCGAAGCTGATTTTATGATCGGATGATTGCAATGTCCTTCAGCAAAAGTGCTATTCTATCGGAAATGGAAGACCTGAGAAAACCCCACACTTGGCTCCACAACTTGACTTGCAATTGCTCAGAGCCCCTCATAATTTTCCCTAAGGACTTGGCTCTCCTCTCGGGGTCTCCCAGTATTGGTTAGTGAGGGGAAAAACCATTGCACATTGGAGCCCTACTAACCTATCTTAATTAGCTGCCAATTGTGTAAATGATTTATTTTTTAAAGTCAGATTCCCCATGCATTAATTTATCTGTGATTTTCATATTATCTGTGAAGTAACCTCATTTGAATAAATGGGGTACTAAGCCAGAGACTGTAAGCCCTTTCTGATGGGGAATCCTTTTGATTTGCAACTTAAAATGTAAATGTTTTGGGTCAGGTCTCTGGAGAAAAAAAGTGAAAGAATAAATCACAAGTGGACACACTGCTCCTTTGCACTTAAACATTTATCACCAAAGACACACAGAGCACTGTGCCATGTATTTACCTACACAGTGGCTTTTATTGCTTCGGTTAGGAGTTGTTTCATGGGGGCTCACATAAACATTTATATAGGTTTTAGAAAACAGTTGTTAAGGAAAAGGAGCTGTCTTCTGTTTACACAAATTCAGAACAAAGAAACATTGCAGAGACTTCCGGTAATTGACATGTGGGCGTGTTTTTTCCAAGGCGCTGACTGGAAGAAGTGAGTCTCGGAGATTTATTTTTGACAGGACTTGAATTGCTGGTGGTCTGACACATTTTTGAACAATTACTAGACACCGGGTGTTTAAAGTAATAGGTACTGTTTGTGTGAGGGAGGGGAAGTTTTGAAACTGCTGGCACAGAACAGTTTTCCACATGATTTGCAAGACGTGTATGTTACATATGTACATATATGCTTGGCTCGCCAAAGGATACTCTTCTTTCTCGACATAAAAGTCTCACTTTAAAAACGGGACCCTTCACTTGAAGAATTGGTGACTCACAGGAACTCAAGAGAGGAATGGGTTTCTCTGCTCACTGTCAAGTTCCGGTTTGGCTCTCCGTCAGTCCCTGAAGTACACAGAACAGAGAGCTCCGTCCTGTTTTGTTTCAAATGTCTTAGGAACCAGGCCTGACTGCTCATTAATTAGTGGCTATCTTTCAGGCCCTTCTAAACATTGTTTCACTAGCGATCTGAACTCCAACTGCAAGATTTAAGTTCACAATTTGTGGAGCCACCCCCTCCCCTTATCCCCCTCCCTTGCAGATAAAGCCATCACAGCTGCCATAATTGGCAAGGCACAGATGTCTAGTGTTATCTAAGTCAATGCTTTTTTTCCTTGCTGTCCAGCTGTCTGATGGACAGGAAAGATGGCCGGCTTTCTGTCTTCTGCCTTGAGTCCTGTGGTTGCAGAAGCAATGGCATCTCTGGGAAGGGACCTGTCTGTCTTAGGGACCTTTCCATTGTCATTCTCAGGCATGTAGGTCAAGGCAGCCCAGACCTAACCTCTCTTATCCTCACTGGTGATGTGGGCTTCATCATCCATCCTGTGACTGGCACCTCCTAGCCTGGTCCAGAGACACATACGAGGAACCCTAGAGAGTGGTACCATCTGTATTTCTAAAAGGGACCATTCACCCTGATGTGTAGGAGATGCACAGCACTTCTGATTGTGAAAGTCTTTAGCACTTGCCCTTGCTCAGGGATGACTTTGCCCCCAGATCACCCCAGATACATTATCAGTTAGCAAAACCAAAGGGTGGGGAAGGTGCTGGGGAGGCAGTTCAGTTGGTAATGGGCTTGCCATGCAAACATAAGGACCTGACTTTGATCCCCAGAATCCACATTATAAAAGCCAGACGTAGTGAACCAGACTTAGAATCCCAGCTCTGGGGAGGTAGAGACAGGTAGATCCAGGTCCCTGGGGCTCTCTGTCCAGCTAGCATAGCCTACTTGGCAAGTCCCATGCTTGTCTCCAAAACAAGATGAATGGCATCTGGACTCCACACACATGCATGTAAGCATCCACACATGCACACACGCATACGGTAGAGTGCAGGGGGAGACGGCTGTTCTGTCTGACATTTAATGGCTGGAGGCTAGCTACTATTGTTGTTGAATGTCTTTCTCACAGCATGGGCCACATAGCAAGAAGTCTCTGACCCCCAATGTCAGTTGCACCCTGACTAGAAAACCCTGTTGGAGAATAGTGGATGAAATTATTTCATGACTGTTCTCAGCTTCCCTGTACCACACCCGAAAGCTTAAGTTATTCAAGAAGCCATCTAGAGTCTAGTAGACTGAGGATTGTGCTTTAACGATAAGCACAGAATTCCTAACCCTTCCTGGTTCCATTAAAAGAGCACACAAGTCAGTGATTCCCAACCTGTGAGTCACAAACCCTCTGGTGGTTGACCGCCCTTTTCACAGGGGTTGCATTTCAAGTTATCCTGCATATCAGAAGTTTACATTACAGTTCCTAACTGTAGCAAAATTACAGTTATGAAGTAGAAATGAAATAATTTTGTGGTTGAGGTCACCATAGCACGAGAAACTGTATTAAAGAGTCACACCATTAGGAAGGTTGAGAGCCACGGATACAGGTAATTCGGATACCAGTGACCCCGTGAGAAGGGGTTCCCTCTGAACTCCTGGCTTTACAGTAAGCTCTTTGGTAATAGAGGTAGTGCTGCCCTGTCCAGTCCTCATCTGATCAGCAGAACTACAACTGTCCTTCCTTGTCCTCTTAGTCCTTGATAGAACTTGGCAGGTGACTCTAAATGATGTCTTACTTCTGCCCCACCTATAAGAATGTATAGAGTTCATAAATTTCTTGCAGACTTTCGGCGACATGATGAAATGAAGCAGTATTGGCTTAGATGGTTCCTCAAAATGCCACTGAAGAGATGAAAATATAGTAATTGAATATGTGAGACAAAAGTGTTCTCTTATTGTCTACTGAGGGTTGGAGTAGGTAAAGCCACCAGGACCGTGGGGAAAATGAAGGGGTGCTCTATCTATCTGTCTGTCTACACATCTACTCTCCCACTCCGCATTCATATGTAACCATACATCCTTATATCCACTTCCTACCTATCTACTCATCATCCATCCACTGACCTGTCTACTCAGTCATGTATGTATACATACATCCAGCCACTCACTCGTTGACTCAACATTTGTCTGTCTACCTACTGATCCATCCATCTATCTATTCATCCATGCATTCAAATATTCACCTATCCACCATCTATTCAGCATTTACCCATCCATCCATCCATCCATCCATCCATCCATCCATCCGTCCACTCATCTGTCCATTCATCCACTCACTCATCTAGCCTTCCATCTACACATCCATGCATGCATACATCCACCCACTCATCATGTATCTATCTACCTACTGATCCATCCATACAGTGATCTAGTCATCTACTACATCTGGATAGAAACGCATCTGAAATATAATTCACTAATGGTTAGAATTCTTTTTCAATGCTGGGATATTGGATGGTTTTAATTTTTTCCATAATAGTTTTTCCCCTGTTACTTAAATACAGTAAATGTGAGTCATTTTTAACAATGAAATTATTATCTCTTAAATGGAAGTGTCTGATACGGGATGAACTAATGGATGCTTTTCAAAGTCCAGCCTGGGAAATGGTTCTGATAGCTGAACCAAGTGCTACTTCACACTATTAACTCCATCTGCCAAGTGGAATGCATCCCTCTGTTTTCAGTTTGGGGTCCAGCTTGATGGATGGGACTTTTTCATTGTGAAATATGCATGTTTAATTATCATTTTCCACTGACGTCACTGTTTGTTACTCACACTATACATCAGCTGAAAGCACAGGCTATTAATCATAAGGGTTTGGTACGGGGTTTCCCTGGGCCAGACTTCTGCTGTTTACTTTAGGAAATCCAAAATGTGGATACTTCTGTATTTCTGAATTTCAAATCTCAGGAAGTCTGATTGAAGAGACAGGAAATGACAGGCATGACTTCCCAGTTCCAGGTCTATAAATGACATGTGTACTCAGAGCCTCTTACATATTGTTAAACCCTCTGGCTCAATGTCACCTCCCCTGAGAAGCCCTCCTTGACCACTTTTGAAGATAAGTGTGCATTCCTTTGATCAAAATATTCTTTCCTTCCTTTAAAAATATTTTAAAAACTTTAATCTGTGGTGGGGTTAGTGCACGCATGCCACAGCTTGTGTGCGTGTGGAGGGCAGAAGACAACCCGTGGGAGTTGGTTCTCTCCTTCCACCATGTGGGTCCTAGGTTCAAATTCAGGTCATCAGGCTTGGCAGCAAGCAACTTAACCTGCTGAGACATCTCACTGGCCTAGTGATCCATTCTTTGATTGAGACATTCAATGTCTCCATTTTTTCTCATGCACACCTTTCTGTACTCAAACATACCAGTCACTGCATTGATGAAATGGAATCCTTATATTTCTCCCTTTCCTCCTGGAGTTTGGGCCCCTGAGAAGGAGGACCGGAATTCTCTCGCCTTTGTATTGACGTATGGCCTCAATTTGTCCCCTTGGAGAGAGCCGTTCAGAATTTAAGTCGAATCAAGTGGGTTTAGTGTTAAGTATGAAAACCTATGAAGAATGCAATGGTAAAACAAGATTGGAATTTCTCAACACTTCTATTCATTGGAATAGGTATTAACTAGCGAGGCAGATAAAACTTCCATAACAGCAAATAAATGAAAGACAAATTGTGATCGCTGTATACCTGAGTTTCTGGGACTCTTAATAAAGGCATATCCAGTTTGGGAAGTAGCTTCTCAGAGAATCCAATGTAAATCGCTTCTCTGAAACAAGATCTTAAAACACCTCTACTTCAGTGGGGCAGGCATGGGGGACACTGAAGTGTCCATGGTGTATGTGTTCTCAGAGTGGGGTTCCACTTAGCAGGGGCCGCTGCAGGAGCAAGGACTTGTTTGAAGCTGCATAACTCCCAGTCAGAGTCCCGGCCCCTCCCTGGGTGTCTGACCTTGCAGGTCAGTGTTTTTCCCGTCCGACCACAGCTGTTTAGTGTCTGCCTTTGTCTCTGGTGTTTCTACCATGTGGAAAGCTTTGAAAAGGCTCCAGTCACATTTTGAAACTTCATGACAAAAAACTGAATGTCATCCAGAGAATAGTTTAGGATTTAAACATCGCTGTCAATCTAGGCTGTCATCACCAAGAGATTTTTACCCTGACGATAGATCACGGTGATGTGCTGGGCCTGACGGGTCCTGGACTGTTAAAAACGATTGAGAACAGAATCTACCAGGCCGTGCAAATAAATAAAAAGAGACAGGGAGTCTCAGACCTTGATGCGATTACCTCCTTGGCTATCGGGTTCATGGACTTCCCCAACTAAGCATTTCCTTTTCTGCCATGGTAACAATGTGTGCAATGGGGAGAGAACTCTGAATTCAACATTCTTGTGAGTGCAATTGCTGATACATTTGATCACTGAACGACTAGGGGACAGACTGAAAATGAGGACACAATTAGACCTGAAGTCAGATTCCAAAAGCATCATGTGTCAGTGGACAGAAAGAGCAAGTCATGGATGCCGGTTGCTGATATGAGCTAATCTAGGCTGGCAGGGAAGGAGGTGCAAGG